>NC_079893.1:23524523-23681495 GCF_024868665.1 Triplophysa rosa | reverse complement strand
TGTGGGAAATATTATTCAGAATATGAGTATGAAGTATTTACTATATAATCAATAAGTGAATTTACTTAATAATCATTGCATTGTGTTTGTGTAAATGTGTTTGCTGTGTTGAGCAGTGGAAATTTCTGTTAAAATTAGGCTGCTTGCAACAGGAAGCTGGCTTAACCACAATGAGGAACAAACTCTATGCGTATGTGCAAGACAGCGCACACACACACACACACCCAAAAGGTCAAACAGAGGGGAATGTTATGAATTAATCCAATGCATATGTTTTAAGTATAATCATGAGTTTTGATGTGTTTTATTGAACCATAGGATTAAGAAACAATGCTGCATAATCAAAGTATTAGATGATTGAGTGTTTTTTACTGAAAGTATTTTTACATGTTGTCTTGCGATATGAAACTGTCTCGAGAGGGCACTTCCTCAAATTAGCAAAGAGATATGTTGCAAGAAACATGTTGTTCTTTAGAAGCTTTGTTACAGAGATATGGAGCCAGATGAACGTGGTATATGGTGATTGGTTGCCGAGGGGATACACTCCCACAATTACAGAGGAACGCCCTGAAGATCGAACGACGTCATATACTGTATAAATTTGCATGTCAGGAAATGATCTGGGTTGCTGGTTTTTTGTGGCGGAGTGAGAAGATTGTCTGGCAACCCAAAGCTTTGTAACTTTTTACATCTGATAAATAAAACCTTATATTACTTTTGAGCAAATTGTCTCTTCAAATTTCTGAACATGCAGGACTGCCTTAAAAGTCCAACAGTGCCCTCGAAGGGCCCTTCGTGTAGGGGACACCATTTGTAGGGGCATTCCAAACTAAAGTGTACACCTGAATCCCTTTGCGAAGAGCCCTTTCAGAAGTCTGTTAGTGAAGGGTACATTCCATGATCAATTCAAGGAAGTGAGTTCCATTTGTAATCACGTGATCTTGGATTACGAGTTCTCGCAACGCATTTTGATGGAAATATGGAGCACGATTTTGACGTTACCTACAAACTTTTTTTGTGTTTTATACTATTTTTGTAAGTGATAAATATGATTTAAGATGGTTAAAATAGAGTATAAGATAATTTATTTTATGGGAAAGTCTGTTTAATAAGGTCAATATAAGCTACTTGTGTATAGGTTTCCTTTATCATATATTTCCTTTTTAAATACCAAGCGGAGTGAAAAACAAGGTGAAATAAGACATAATTAGACAATTTTCAACAAGGAATATATTAAATATATTGTTTATTTTCAACAACTGAGTCCTGGATTCAGAGTGCACACATGGCATTGTCCAGGTGACATTTGGCCAGTCATTCCCTTTGTGAAGAGTGTTTCAAACGCATACACGAGAGACAGTAATGCATAGGGATGCTCACTTCCGTTTGGAAAATGCCCTATCGCGGTTGTCACCTGATGAACTTACATTATAGTCGGTTTAATCAACACACGCGCGGTCTATGTTTGGTTATCATTCTGTCTAGTGGCTAATAATATAACAATTAATTTTATATTGTATTAATTGTATTAATTTCTATTAATTTTTTAATGTATATTAATTGTATTAAATTAAAACTACTCAGTTATTGATTCTTTGCGGAGGTCTACCGGAACTTAACTTTGGGCTACATAACGTTTATTTACTGTATGTTGTTGCCGCTGATACAGTCTATGGAAAAACATGCCAAGTAAATTTTAAACAATGATCGTTTAGCTATTGTATAATAAGCTACTTTAGACAGCTTACCGACATCAGGATCATCTATAGATAATGTGAAGCTGACGTCACGCCCTATGTTGCATGTTGCAGTGCGGCGCCGCCATTTTAGGAGGATAATACTCCACTGCTATTTTTGTTTTGATATGTGTCTAAACTTGTTTTGTTTGATATATGGAGAAATCGAAACTGAAAGAACCGGGGCTTTTCATGAACGACTATGCATAATGCTATCGCAGTTTTTAACACAGCAAGACCGACCTACCATAGTTATATTTCCTAATCAAACAAGAAAAAAAACTGCATTGAACGCACTAGCAATCATCCACCCAAGATGGCGCAACATCAACGCGGCATTAATAAGCTCTATTCTACACCACAGCTACTATAAACGAGCTACTTACGTAAACGTTTAAGTAGCGCCCTCTGCTGTCATATATCAGTTTTACAGCATCTTGTTGGTGGCACTGTCATCATTGTTCAGTAGAGTTGTTGTTTCATGGAGCTATACAATCACAATAATACATTTGTTTTAATTGATTATTTTATTTGGTTTAATGTAATTATTTTATTTAATTATTCAACTTAAACAGCTTGCGCTTAATCTCATTCAATTTCAATACTTTTTTTATTCAAATAGTGCAATTTTTTGTTGTCAGTTAAACAACTTCAACATGCAAACAAAATGGGCACAAACCGAGCACAGGTGCATTTGTAGTTCCCTATAAACAGACAAAACACTGAATAAAACACATTTGCAAGCCTGTCACTGCCGACTCGTGCCGAGATCAACTCTGCTTGTTGTATCATCCATTCAGGTATGAAATTGAATTCTAAATTTAAGTAAAACTAATTTGATAAATCAATTCTGAGCTTCTTATTTCCGCAGTTGATAAAATGACTGAAAATCTTCCTCAATTTTTGATCTCCCCAGTTTTGTACGACCATGTGCAATTTATCCTTCCAGCTGACTAACACTACTTCCATGTACGAAGAGTCTCTAAATTGGTTTTGCCTTTGTCGGGGATATTTTGGCCCTCCTTTACTCCTTATTGTCTCAGTTCTGTGTTTCATTGTTGGGCTGCCGGTCCATTGCTGGTGCCTCTGGGTGTATCTCCGTGGTAACATCAGTGTCAACCTGGTGTTCCCATTGAACATCACTTTACTGGAGCTGTTTTTCTGCATTCAAAGCATTGTAGACTTCATCGATGTCAGATTTCCTTCCATGATTGGTTACAGAATTGCTAACTTTCTCATCGGCGTCAGCTGGACCGCCAGACCCATTATCCAAGCCTGTATGTGTATTGAACAGTATTTGGCAGTGCTGCGCCCGGTCACGTTTCGAAAATGTAAGAGCATTCACAGAAGGATTGTTTTTGCAGCAGCCACTTGGCTCATTGCAGTGGGCAACAGCTTGAGGCTCATTTTCATTGGAATAGATTATTTTCGAGACCATGTATTGTTTGTATGCTTTTGCATTGCTGTGATAACAGTCTCATTTTGCTGTGTCTCCGTCCTTTGCGCTCTAAAGAGCCCAGGACCAGGCAGATGCAATAAAACTGACAAGGGAAGAGCTTGTGAGAACCAGCAAAAAAGGAAAGCATTCAAAAAAATCTCACATATCTTAGGGTCTATCCTGATCTGTTATGTCCCTCTAGTAGTAACCTATTTTATGAACATGTCCAATGTCAAAAAGCCTTTGTACATGTGCGAAGCTACTCCTTTATTATTGTCCTTCACAATAATTGCTATATTATTTTCACCCATAGTCAGGATGTATAATGAAAACCATTTGAAATGTTTGATGTGCTTTTCAAAAAAAGAGAACAATTGCGACCCATGTGAAAACCAGACTAATATTTCATGATCTAATTTTGAGATAATGAGCATCAAAGTTTGATTTCAACCTTTAATTTAATTATTTTCCAATCTTTGACATGACATAACTCAGTCAATATTAAAGATATCAAAATAATATTTTCACAGAATATTCTTTATATTAACTAGAAAAAAACAACTGGGTCTTACAGACCGGGTCACAAATAATATTTAAAAAAGGTTAAAAAAAGATTATTCCCTTTTACCCTCATTTGTTGTTACAGCATCCAAAATATACTGAATAATTGTTTACTTTGGCCCCAGAAGGTGAGCCACATTATTTATCTACAAAAGATGCTCACTGTCATTTTGTTTTCAAAATCTATATGACCTTTCATAAGATCTATTAGACCTATATTGTTTTGTTTTAGTTTATGAAATGTTTATGTGCTTGTTGCTTGTAGTGTCAAGACAACAAAAATTAAATAATAAATTGAATAATAATGTGCGATCATAAAAACACCTGTACTTTGACATTGTTGAATTTTAGACAGATTTATTTTTAGAGATGGATTTTTGGAATTTGCATGTTTTTACCCACACTAAACAGGACAATTCTGGCTTATACATGTCAACTGTATGTTTAAGAGCCAAATGTAATTTGAGTTTCATAGTTTTTAATATTAAGCAAGGGATTTTATTGGTCTTTTACAAGGTGAACAGAGCTGTTTCATTCACATATGATTGGAGAATAATTCAAGATGAATGTTCTGCAACACTAATAGCTACTTTTTAATTATTAACATTGTTTTTAAGAAATTGATGAAATTAGATTAATATCATGAATGTTAGGTCTGTGTTTTTTCAGGTATTTTAAACAGTGTGGATAAAACATGCCACAGTTATTAAGTAAAGATCATGTGCCATGCAGATATTTTGTACATTTCCTTAAATATATCAAAGCTTTATTTTTGTGAGTGGATGCAGCAAAATCGCGAACAAAAATGGCTGGAAACACAAAATCAAGTTTGTGAATTTCTAAGCTTCACACCAATGTCATTACAGCTGTAAGCCAACAAAGAGCATTAAAACGTGTTTCTGCTTGGCAACGGCCTGCCACGGCATCTGATAGATAACTTTAAAGGCGATTTTCTCAATATTTAGAATTTTTTGCAGATTGCAGATTTTCAAATTGTATCTCAGCCATATATTGTCCTATTCTAACAAACCATACTGTGCATCAATAGAACGCTTATTTATTCAGCTTTCAGATGATACATAAATCTCAATATCAAAAATGTACCGTTATGACTGTTTTATATTACACATGTAATTTATCTGATTATTATTGTATAAAACCCAAATGCACACATACAAAATAAATAAACAGAGATATTGATGTACACATATACACATGCAACGTATCTTTTATTGAAATAGCTATATGTTGACTGTCATTAGCCTAAAAATATTACATTTACACATTTGGCAGATGCTTTTATCCAAAGCGATTTACATTGCATGATACTATGCATTTGTTTCTGAGGACGTGCAATCCCTGGGATCAAACACATGACCTTGGCGTTGCTAGCACCATGCTCTATAACCACTGAGCTACAGGAAACACTGAGCACACTGAGCAACACATTCTTTTGAGAATAACATATTAAACATATTACAGATATTTCTGAGTAAAAAAACAATATTACTAAGTTTTAAATTATATTTCACAAAATTAAAATAAAAAACAATAACATTATTTTGAGAATAGCATGCACTAATAAACTTCAAAAAGTAAATTAATTTTGATTTCATTTTGACTTTAAACTGAAAGAAAAATGAATAATTACAGATAAAGTTCGTCCTGGTTTTGATTTGTTAATGCAAAGCAGGCAAATGCAACAATGAAATTATATTTTTTATGATCTCTAACAACAACACTTTCAATAATTATTAAAGTTTAGTAAATATTTTAGTTTCATTCTATGCATCCATAATCCACATGTATATTGATTTACAAAGGGAGAACATGCCTTCCACAAAGCTCAGCTTTGGCATTGAACCAGGAATTATTATTTTATTTTTATTTGTTCCCTGAACTTTGAAAACATTATGGGGTGGTTTCCAATGCAGGGCTTAAGACTCTCCTAGAATAAAATAAATGTTAGAGCTGTCTAAACTGAAAACACCTTGCACTGACATATTTTAAAATACACCAGTTCCATTGTTTTATCTCAAAATGCACACAAGTAATGTTTTTTTTTTTGTAAGGCATGTTTGTACAAACTACTTAAAAAATCCAATTAAACTAACACCTAGTCCTGGTTTAATCTAATCCCCGTCTGGGAAACCACCCCATATGTTTAAAATGACCTTGTTTGTACACATTGATTAGTAATGAAATTGATATTGTAGTTATAGTGATTGAAAGGACCAGTGGAACAGCTTTACAAAGATACTCATAAATTTTTGACATTATCATGAAATAAGATACTACTAAAGAGTAGTAGTAAATCAGGATTAACACCACAATACGATTTTTCGGAATGCTTTCCTTTTCTGCTGATTCTCACCTGTTTTCCCTCTGTCAGTTTTATTGCGACTGTATTTATTAGGATAATAGGCCTAAAAGTCCAGCCGAGACCAACCAAAAAAGTAAACAAATAGTAGCCCAGGTGTGACGGATAGAAATGATAAAAGAAGAACACAATGTACTGAATGCAATAAAGCAGCACAAGTATAGTGATGTTCAATCGAAACACCAGGTTGGGTTGGATGTTCCCATGAAAATACACCCAAAGGGACCATAAATGGATTGGCGTTCCCACAATGAAGCATAGCACTGAAGTAAAAAGAGTTACATGTTGGCCATATTCACCCTTACAAATGAGGTACCAGTCTAGAGTCTCACTGAATATGCAGACTGAATAGTTGCTTTTAAAAGATGAATTGCACATGGTTGTACTGAACTGGGAAAAAAGGAAAAAATAATATTAGATCAAGTCAATAATAATCAGAAAGCAAAAATTATGTATAATTAATCAATGCATTTAGTCATTTTTTTACATTTAGTCATTTAGCAGACGCTTTTATCCAAAGCGACTTACAAAGAGTATAAGGAGCAATAAGCGATATGTCATACAGGAGCAATAATGCAATAGGTGCCAATACAAAGTTACTAGTTTTAACAAAAGCTAGACCACTACCTGTTGAGAGAAAGCGAGAGGGTTAGTGTTTATTTTTTTTTTTTTCTTCATTTGTTTGTCAAGTATTCACAGAAGAGGTGGGTTTTAAGTAGTTTTTTGAATGTTGTGAGAGATGTGGTTGACCGGACCGAATTAGGAAGAATGTTCCACCAGGAAGGAGTTGTGAATGAGAATGAGCGGGAAAGCGATTTACTGCCCTTATGGGAAGGCAGTTCAAGACGCCGCTGGTTTGCTGAACACAGGGATCTTGATGGGGTGTAGGAGTGTAGGAGGGTGTGAAAGTATGTTGGTGCAGATCCAGTGATAGTCCTGTAGGCAAGCATTAGTGACTTGAATCTGATACGGGCTTCAACCGGTAGCCAGTGGAGAGAGATGAAAAGGGGCGTCACATGAGACCTTTTGGGCTGTTGGAAGATGAGGCGTGCTGCTGCGTTCTGAACCAGCTGGAGCGGTTTGATAGCCTTTGCAGGAAGACCAGCAAGGAGAGCATTGCAGTAGTCCAACCTTGAGATTACCAGGGCCTGGACAAGGAGTTGTGCCGCATGCTCAGTGAGATAGGGTCTAACCTTTCTAATGTTGAATAAGGCATATCGGCATGACCGCGTTGTCTTTGCAATGTGATCATTGAAGGACAGCTGTTCATCAAATATGACTCCGAGGTTCCTGGCTGTTTTGGAAGGAGTGATTGTGGTATTGCCAAGTCGGATGGTGAGATCGTGTTGCACCGTGGGGTGTGCCGGAAACACGAGTAGTTCTGTCTTGGCAGGGTTCAGCTGGAGGTGATGCTCTTTCATCCAAGCCGAGATGTCTTCTAGGCAGGCAGTAATGCGAGCTGCTACAGTGGTATCGTCTGGGTGAAACGAGATGTAGATCTGGGTGTCGTCAGCATAACAGTGATAGGAGAAGCCGTGTGCCCGTATGATGGGTCCCAAGGATGACGTGTAGATGGAAAAAAGTAGCGGTCCAAGCACCGATCCCTGAGGGACCCCAGTGATCATGTGGTGGGCAGTGGACAGCGAGCCCCTCCATGACACCCTGAAGGATCTGCCAGAGAGGTAGGATTTGAACCAGCGGAGAGGAGAGCCTGAGATTCCTAGTGATGACAGGGTTGCTAGCAGTATCTGGTGATTGACAGTGTCAAACGCTGCAGATAGGTCTAGCAGAATCAGGACCGAGGATTTAGATTCCGCCTTGGCTAGCCGCAGTGCTTCTGTGACCGATAGCAGTGCAGTCTCAGTGGAGTGGTTTGTTTTGAAGCCAGACTGCTTGTCATCCAGTAGTTTGTTCTGGGATAGGTAGGACGACACCTGGTTGAAAGCTGCCCTTTCAAGTGTTTTTGCAATAAATGGGAGGAGAGAGACAGGTCTGTAACTGTCGGTAGTAGAGGGGTCCAATGTGGGTTTCTTCAGTAGGGGTGTGACCTGGACCTGTTTGAATGTGGATAGAAAGGTGCCAGTGAGCAGGGAGGTGTTGATGATGTGTGTGAGTGCAGGTGCGAGTGTGCTGGATGTGGCCTGAAGGAGATGGGAGGGTATTGGGTCAAGGGGACAGGTGGTGGGGTGGCTGGAGAGAAGTCTGGTGACTTCAGTGTCAGTCAGTGGGGTGAAAGAGGAGAGTTCAATGTTTGAAGTGAGGGAGGTGTGTACCGAGGTCTGAGGTGCTAAGAATTGTTCGCTGATGGATGATGTTTTCTCAGTGAAAAATACAGCGAAGTCCTCCGCGGTCAAAGATGAAGTGGGTGGGGGAGGAGGGAAGCAAAGAAGAGAGTTAAACGTCTTGAAAAGCTGCCGAGTGTTAGGCGCATTGCTTACCTTGGTGGTATAGAAAGACGTTTTAGCTGTGGTAACACTAGCAGAGAAGGAGGACAGTAGTGACTGGTAGTCCCCTAGGTCAGCAGGATTCTCGGTCTTGCGCCATTTCCTTTCAGCAGCCCTGAGTGTACTCCGTTGTTCACGGAGGATGTCAGACAGCCAGGGGCAGGAGGGGGTGGAGCGGGCTGGTCTGGAGGACAGAGGACAAAGGTTATCTAGACAGGATGTAAGTGTTGAGCATAAGGTGTCGGTGGTGGTGTCAGCATCTAGAGATGCAAAGTTGGAGGAAAGAGAGGATGTGACTTTAGCAGAGAGGGTGCTAGGAGAGAGAGAGCGATGGTTTCGTCTAAAATAAACGGGTGGTGGTGTTGGTGTAGTGCATATAGGAAGGAGTATGTTGAAAGTGATGAAGTAGTGGTCAGAAATGTGAAGAGGTGTGACTTGAATGTTATCTGTGGTGGAGTTACGGGTGTAGATGAGATCAAGCTGGTTTCCTGATCTGTGAGTACAGGCTGTGGCGAGGCGCATGAGGTCGAACGAGGCGGTGAGGGTGTGGAAGTCAGAGGCATAAGGTTTCTCTAGGTGGATGTTGAAGTCCCAGAAGACTACAAGAGGGCCGCTATCCTCCGGGAATGATGAGAGCAACACATCTAACTCTTCAATGAAGTTGTGAAGAGGACCTGGGGGGCGGTAAACTACAACAACACTGAGCTGAGTGGGAAAAGTGATATTAACAGCATGGTATTCAAATGAATGGTTGTTGCATAGGGATGATAGTGGGGAATATTTCCAATTATTGTTGATAAGCAAACCTGTGCCTCCTCCTCTTCCGGTTTGGCGGGGAGAGTGAGAGAAGGAGTAGTTTGTGGAGAGAGCAGCGGGTGTGGCTGAGTCTTCAGGATGAATCCATGTCTCAGTAAGACCAAGAATGTGAATGTCAGACTGGCTGGCAAACGCATGGATGAAGTCAGTCTTGTTCACAGCTGACGGGCAGTTCCAGAGACCCATAGAGAGAGACAGAGGTGTAGGAGGGGATGTGTGAATGGGACGCGCATGAAAGTGAGCGCGTCGTGCCTTGCGTCTTGGGTGAGAACGCTGTATGCGGTCGAGTACAGGAATAAATTTGAAACACATGGTGTTAGTATACACGTAAATAAAAACAAAGCTTATGTTAAATATAGTGATGTGCCTTGCTGGTGTCTTTGC
The DNA here is from genome assembly GCF_024868665.1 of Triplophysa rosa. NCBI lineage: Eukaryota > Metazoa > Chordata > Actinopteri > Cypriniformes > Nemacheilidae > Triplophysa > Triplophysa rosa. Next base: position 23,671,736 of record NC_079893.1, on the reverse strand, counting down.
TCAGTGGAGTCGCGCAGGTAGAGTCGCAGGTCTTTACACTCGTCGGTCTTCACACGAGGAGGGCTGACGCTACCGCTGACGCGGCAGAGGCACTGCTTAAGTAAGTGTTGAGATTAGCGCGAACAGAATACAGCTGGAACACGCCTTCTCGATTAGCAAAACAAAGCCTGAACGACTTGAATGGGCCACGGATCAAACATCAAACAAACTTGCTCCGTGCGTTTTAAATGCAAAATTATAATGTCAAGCCGTAACGAGCGGCTAACGGCAATTAATTTAATGTGACTTCAGTAGCAACGGAACAAAAACGCTAACGCCTTAGCAATCAGTCAACGACTAACGAATAATTAAATAAACAAGCTCAAATAATCTTAACTAACAACAGGCAACAGTCCAGTTTAACAGGTAAAACAGCTTAACAATGCATACATGAACATGATTGAAATAATTTTCATACCTGACTAAGATGTTACAGTAGGTGATATTTACAACAGCATAATCTTTAGGACGCGTCACTTAGCTCTCCTCCTCACTTTTTTAAGTTGCTTTGGATCTGCTAAATGCTTAAATGCAATACTGCAGAATGATCCAGACACACTTTGCTGAAATATTTGAATAAAATATTGTGTGCTAAGCATATGTCTCGTTATGGTAAACTGACATTATTTACAGATTCACTGTCAGCAGGGTTGTGCATGTTTTCACAAACATAAATTATTTTTTATTGTTAGTAATATAAATATTTTCATTCGTGATTTATGCTTATATCAAGCTTAGGTTTACCTAAAAAATAGCCTTGGCCATGATGCTTTAGCATCATTAACTTCATACATACTGTAATTAGACATTAATCATGCATATTTAAAAAATTAATTTAGATGTTTGCAATGCAGTCTCTATGGCTAGCCATACGTAGCCTTAACTTGTGCAACGATTGCATGTGACTATTCTCTGTCACAGTCCTGCATTCTTGGTTCTGTATTTCTAGTCATGTGGCAGGATTGGGACGGAGCCCTTACGTTCTATGTGAGAAAGCCATGAGTTGTTTGTTTTGACAGCTCATGTGTTTTCTCGTGTCTTGTCATTGGCCCCGCCCCTCTCGTTTCATGTATTGCTTCCCTGCCGTGTCTAATGTTTCCCACCTGCCCTGTGTAATTATCCCTCGTTTGTCTCTCCTTTAAAATGCCCTCTTGTTTCATTGTCTTGTTGCTCATGTATTACGTTTGGTGTGTACTGTGTATGTGCTATGTACCTTGTCGAGTGTTCCTGTTCCTAGCCTTGCCCGTCGTCTGTGAGTTTTGTGGTTTACCCTGTCGTGTTTTGATGTAAAACGTTTGGTCGTGTCCTTTAGTTTAGTTTTTTGCTGTTCTTGTTTTCGTTTTGCCCCCTCGTGGGAAGTCTTTGTTTTCTATATATCTCTTAGTTTCGTTTTCCCCCATTGAGGGTGTTTGTTTTGTGTTTTATTAGTTAATAAAGTCTTGTTGTGTTAACCCCTTCACCGCCTGCCTGCAATTGGGTTCTTTCCACGAGAATCGTGACAATTCTCGACCCAAGGTACTGTGAGAGATTATAATGTTAAGGTAGACCCGCCAAGTTTCAGGTATTTATGCAAAAACGATTTTCTTTAATTCTGATTTACGTATTCACAGCAGCAGCAAAGTGTTCGAGGACATAATTTATTCATCCCATGCACACTGTGCATACTTGAGCGTCGCAATATGGCAAAAGCAGATAAAATCATCATGATGATGCTCATATTGTATACTGCGTGTTGTATTCTTATTGTTTTCCCTGTTACCATGTCAAAGTGCACCGACATGATAAATTGAGTATTTTCTAAAGTAGTAAACTTTAGTATGTAGTATAGTAATTGCTTAAATATTTACTACATTATTTTGTATTGTTCAAAGAAAGAATCTCCGGTATGCCAACTTGGCAGCGGAGGCCAAAGATTGGGGCTGGACAGTGACAGTGTTCCCGGTGGAAGTGGGCTGCAGGGGCTTTGTTTCCAATTCCATTATAAAGGACTCTGCATAGTCCAGGCGAAATGCGCTTTGGGGGTAAAACGTTGACGGTATAGTGTTTTCGAACAATCCAACACCCCTTTGTTTCTGGAGGCGGGGTTTACATGACTTATGCAAATAAAATGACGCGTTATTTCCCACAGACCAGGCGGAGCTAAATAACACACCCACCTATTATGTAATGGCCATGGACCAATGGTGGCTCGAGGGTGTTTACCGGCCAACACGAACTTTCCCGGAGAGTTCTGTTTGGTTTGCTGCGGCGAATTAGTGAAACGAATTGTCGTTTGGACCAGATTTTGTTCGAAATCAGGTCACAGACGGTCGTTTTTCGGTTTCGAATGTAGTATGCTGAGCCTTTAAGGCTGCTTAAAGAAGTGTGGATCAGAGGACAGGCCCAACGGAGGGTTGTCAAAGAACTTGCCACTGTTGCTGAGAGAAGTAGCCACTGGCTGTGGTTTGTGGGATTACAAATTTATAAAATGTTTGTACCGAGGAAGGCGGGACGAGAGCCGTGGGGCAACAAGGCGGGGCAGGTGGCGTGAGTGATAATGGAAATCAGCTGTGCGCGCACTGGTCCCGCATGACTCACGGAGGAGATCGGGAGCATAAGAGGATGAGCGACAGGACTGCTGACGAGAGAGGACCGGGCCCGGACATGTTAAGTTTTGTTTATGTTTGTGTGGCCGGCAGTCGACCGTGAGGTGGCTGCCGGCCTTTTTACTTCCGTGTTATTGTTTATTTATTTGATTAAAGGTTTGAATGTTCGCCGGTTCCCGCCTCCTTCCTTCCCTTTTATTGAGTTTGTTACAATGTTATATCTAGGTTCCAATGTAATAGTATATAAACTAAGAAAGTTATGTACATTGTGTTTCACATTTTGAGGTAAAGATGATGACATTCTAAGAATATCAAGTCAGGCTGCCCAGGTGTCTGAGACATTACCCTTCTTTTCTTTATGCGCTTCCTGACCATTGGGCAGGGTCCCAAGTTAAAGGTGAATGCTAAGCTCAAGGCACAGCTGTATTTTAAAATATGTCAGTGCAAAGTATGGGCAATACGGATTGGATTAGCACCTATGCATTTGAATGACACTGTTATGCTGATGAGATCGTGGCTGGGACAATTCCGGTAACGGGCTGATTCCTGTACTGCATTTGCATGCTTTGTTTAAGTCTTCTCCACCTCTATGTATCCCTCCCCCTTGAAAGGTATAAAACTCTACTGTGCTGAGCTAGAGTGAGACTTGGATGACTACAGCGACGCACAGCGAGTCGTCAATAAAGAGAACTTCTGTATGAAAGATATCCCAATGTTTCCTGGTCTCTGCTTCAACGAGGAAAAAGTTTCCTACAGGTTGAAACGGAAGGACACAATATTGGCTGCCAAATGACCACGTTAGAAAATGGTGTTGTGTGTTGTAATGTTACACCATAAGGAAATGGGGGCACTGTGCATGTATTAATGGTGCCAGCGGGGCTAGAACAGCCTTAGCCAATGAGGTGGCGCGTATGGTTGCGGTGAGGTTTTGGTGTTGTAATGTTATGCCATACAATACCGAGGGCACTGAGTATGCATTAACGGTGCCAGTGGGGCTAGAACAGCCTTAGCCACGTGTTGGCGTGTATGGTTGCGTTGAGGTGTGATGCCACCGAGCTGCCAGCAAAGAAAGTGTTGTTGAGGCTACAGCCACTAATCTGGATGAGCTAATTGACACAGGAAGTGGGGTTCAGAGGACAGGTCCAGTGGAGGATATTCACTGGTCAGTGGTGCGGAAAGAAGAAGCCACTGGCTGTGGTTGAGGCGGAGGGACACAGCATGGGCTGCCAAATGACCATGTAACAATGCGACACAATCCCAGGTCTGATCAACCTGCGGTGGGCCTCCCTTGGCTGAGGGTGTCTTGTGATAAAGGCCCGAAACACCCAATGAGGCTGAGTTGCACAACTGACGATGTGCCGCATTGATGGGAACCATACAAAGGGCATTATCAGCAGCACCTCACCAAAAGGCATCTTTCACTCAGGATAATGGATGTGATGAAAGGGGGATCGGACACACAACTCGTGAGATGTCTCTCTGATAATAGCAAGGAAAGGAAAGGTAAGTATAAATATGCTATGTATTTATATAATCATTTATCCCCCAGAGGATGCCTACCCGACGAACCCAATGAAACCTCAGACCTCCTTTCCTCTATTTATATTCTTGACTGCCCCCCCGTCATACATAAGGCATGGGAAATGTCCTATTGGGCAATTAAACTGTGCTGAAATATTGAGACTATAACACCTAGACCTAGTAAGCGAATCTACATTTAAATGTAATAGTTTGTCCAATTTAAAAATGTTAAAGAAATTAATATTCCAGAGCATTCGTCTGTGAAATAAGCATTTGTCTCCACCTTGTAAAATGATGTCAAATCACATGCTTAATATTACAGACTATGACACTCAAATCACATTTGGATCATAAAGAAATGGTCGACATTTATCAGCCAGAATTGTCTTGCCCAGTACTGGGGAAAACATGCAATTTCCTAAAGTCCATCTCTTACAATAAATCTGTCTTCAATAACAACCAACAATGTCACAGTACAGGTGTTTTCATGATGACACATCATTTTTTGTTCATCAAGTTGTCAAAATTTTATTTTCCATTCACAAGCCCATAAAAATGTCATTAGCTGAAATAAACAAAACTTTGTAAATGTTATGAAAACAAAATGACAATTGACTGGAATAATGTGGCATGTTTGGTATGCTTGCCGGGACCAAATTAAACAATGCTGTAACAACAAATGTTAGTTCATATACTGCAGGGGTGCCCACGGGATACTAAGACATGTCATATATGCAAAACAACCCAAATGCAGGTAAATAGGCCCATTTTTTTCTTTCAGCCTGGCAGTATTCAGAAATATTGTAACTGTGGACCTGGGTGAAAAAGGAACAAATAGTTTTGATTGATTAATTTATTTTGGTTTATTATGAATATGACAATACAATCAAAATATTTCCACTACAAGATAGATGAGCTTATGTGTTTGAGAGAGTTTAATTTGCATGCAAATGTTATAATAAAAACAAGTAAAACGCTTTAGTGTTCCTGTAAAATAGGTACACCTTAACTGGTAGCATTATAATGGCAGCACATGTGATATGATTGATTTCCACTTGGATAAAAGTGTCTGACAAATACGCTTGTGTATGATAAAGTTTAAGGTTTAAAGTATCAAAGATTTACGTGTCCCTTTTGAAGATTAATCTTGAAAGTCATTTTAAGTGAATCTTTAACCATATTTTTTAAAACGTTGTTTGGTGCCTTTTTTGGTATCTAACAATAATATCTCAATGAGATCTCTGAAAATATGCAAAACCCTTAAACCACTGAGTCCATGTGTAATAAATGACTGTGTACAATAACCAATACAGACATTCTGATAGCACACAGTTTTCTTCACCATTTTGTAGTCTGCTGTACCATTTGATCCAGGTATGACCATTCTTTCAATAATTGATAAACTGCAAAGAATAATTATAAACACTTTCTGTTTATTTGTATTGACTTTCAACAAAATTGACTCTTCGTTTTTTATTTTCCAGCTCTGCACAACCATGTACAATTCATCCTTCCAAAGCAACAAATCAGAGACTCTAAACTGGTACCTCGGTTGTAAAGGACATCTTGGTGCTAATGTAATTGTCATTGTCTCAGCTCTGTGCTTCATTGTTGGAATGCCAACCCATTGCTGGTGCCTCTGGGTGTATCTCTGTGGGAACATCAAACCTAACCTGGTGTTTCGATTGAACATCACAATACTGGAGCTGTTTTTTTGCATTCAGTGCATTTTAGACGTCTATGCTACCTTCTATCCATCCCAGGGTTTCGGTATTTTTCTTTTTTTTATGGGTCTCGGCTGGACTTGCAGACCTATTATCCAGATATGTATTTGCGTTGAACAGTATTTGGCAGTGATTCACCCAGTAACATTTCTGAGAAATAAGAGCATCTACTACAGGATTGGATGTGCAGGAGCCGCTTGGCTTATTGCACTGGGCAACAGCTCGAGGCTCACTATCTTTGGAACTTACAATTTTCCAGATCATGTATTTATGTTTTTATTTTGCATTGCATTGATTATAGTCACCTTTTGCTGTGTCTCTGTCCTTCGTGGTCTAAAGCATAGGTGAGCAAAAAAATGAGATGACAGAGAAAGACAGACGCAATAAAATTGACAGGGGCAAAACTGGTGAGAAGAACCAACATAAAAAGAAAGCATTCAGAATAATCAGTCATATCTTAGTGTCTATCCTGACTTGTTACATCTCGTTAGTAATAACTTACTTTATGAATATAGCTAAAATTGATATTAATATATGTGATACTGTTCCATTGATTCTTTCACTTACCATAATTGCGGTATTGATTTCATCAGTAGTCAGTGTGTATAGAGAAGGTCATTTTCAACACATAATGTTTTTCAAACATAGAGAACTGTCACGATCCTGTCTGTGTTTCCCCTGGTAGTTTGGACTTTTAGTTCGTTTCTTTTGAGTTCCTGTTTCCTGTCCTGTTTTGTGGTCATTTGCAGTTCTTTTGTTCATAGGTTCCCTATTGATTGCCTCCATAGGTGTGTCTTGTTAGCGTTCTTTAGTTTGTGTTTATATACCCCAGTGTTTCCTTTGTCTAGTTTCAATTGTTGTTAATGTTACGTTGGTGTCTGTCTTCTATATTTTTGGATGTTTTTTGATTACCTTGTTGATTATGTAATAAACCAAAACTGCATTTGGATCCGCTGTCTGTCTTCCCTTGCTGCACCATGACAAGAACAAATAAAATCACAAGAAGATGGCCACCACCCCAGAGCCCGCTCGCAAGATGGCTGAGAGTCCAGAGCCCGTTCACAAGATGGCCGCCAGCCCAGAGCCTCCACCAGTGGTCCCAAGTCTAGTAGTTCCAAGTCCGGTGGTGTCTGTTCCTGAGGTTCTGCCCTTAGAGTCAGCTCTGCTGGTTGTGGCTGCTGCCTTGTTGTGTGTCTGGGCTGTGCGTTGTTTGTCTGCTCCAGAGGTAATTTTTTTAACCTGCTGAGCTTCGTACCTATGCCGAAAATGGCTGCCTCTGAGTCTCCTGGCTCTTCCAAGATGTCCACCACTTGCCTTCCAACCCTGCCTGCGCCTCCCTGGCTTCCAGCCCTGCCTGCGCCTCCATGTCGTCCAGCCCTGCCTGCCATGCCCAGGCTGCCTGCTCTGCCGGCTCCTCCGTCAGGTCCGCCTCTGCTCCACGGCCCAGGCCCTCCTCTGCCCAGGCCCGCCTCTGCTCCACGGCCCAGGCCCGCCTCTGCTCCACGGCCCAGGTCCACCTCTGCTCCACGGGAAAAGTCCGCTTCTGCTCCACGGCCCAGGTCCACCTCTGCTCCACGGGAAAAGTCCGCTTCTGCTCCACGGCCCAGGTCCACCTCTGCTCCACGGCCAAGGTCCGCTTCTGATCCACGGCCCAGGTCTACCTCTGCTCCACGGCCAAGGTCCACTTCTGCTCCACGGTCCTACCCTTGTTCCCCTCCATGGGTCTGGCCCTCCGTCCTGCCCCCTGTTCCGCTCCACCACCCACCTGAACTTGTCTCTTAGGAACGTCTGGAATCCGCACCTAGGTAAGGGGCTCTGTCACAATCCTGTCTGTGTTTCCCCTGGTAGTTTGGACTTTTAGTTTGTTTCTTTTGAGTTCCTGTTTCCTGTCCTGTTTTGTAGTCATTTGTAATTCTTTTGTTCATTGGTTCCCTGTTGATTGCCTCCCAGGTGTATGCCCTCTTTAGTTTGTGTATATATACACCCAGTGTTTCCTTTGTCTAGTTTCGATTGTTGTTAACGTTACGTTGGTGTCTGTCTTCTTCATTTTTGGATGTTTTTTGATTACCTTGTGGATTATGTAATAAACCAAAACTGCATTTGGATCCGCTCTCTGTCTTCTCTTGCTGCACCATGACAAGAACAAATAAAATCACAAGAACTGCAAGCAGTACTACTGGGCCAAGCCCACACTTTCCCCAGTGTACCCCCACAGCCCACACTTTGCACTACATACATCTCACTTTATTTTATTTTATTTCATTGCTAAAATTTCATTTAGTTCGTTTACATACTTGCACTATTTCTACGCAGCCCAGCTGCAAATGCTTTGGCAATGCAAATGTACATTTCGTCTTGCCAATAAAGTAGAGCTGTAATCGGGCCTTAAAAGTTAGGCCCGACAGTGCCCGAGCCCGACAGAATTCGGCCCGAACCCGACAAGTACATTTTGATTGACAGATTTTTAAAAGCCCGAACCCGTTTACAGCCCGGCATTAGGCTATTCAAATGTGCGCACGCACACAGCTTTTTGTCAAGAATGAGTCATTTATACATGTTTTAACATAATTTATTAATGACTAACGTAGGCTATAGGCCACTTGGATGTTGGAACAAAGAAATAAATAAGTCCTCTGTAACATCGTAACATCTCACATATCCCACTGGCTCATTATTCTCATTATGCACATGGTCAAAACTTTTCCACACCTCAGACTTTACTTTAGTTGCTGGTGCAACCAAAACGTAATCGCCAGAGGCAAGCCTCCGTTTCACCTCCTCAGCCAACCCTCAGCATCCATTTTTGCATCTTTGTCGCGCTAATCAGAACGCATCACATGACCGCTCATTTACCGCGCAAGCCCAAGCCCGGCCCGAGCCCGTGTAAAATGATAGAAATTAAGCCCGAACCCGACCGAACCCGTCGGGTCCGGGCAAAGATCTTCAGCTCTACAATAAAGTACACTTAAATTGAAAAGTTCAGAAATGCACCATACTAGGTTCGAACCTCTGACCTTTGGTACCCAAGGCTTGTGGCTTTTTTTTTTTTTTTTTTTTTTAATTATCAAAAGTACAAAAAATATTACATTCCACATTCAAAATATAGTATCACAAACATCTGGACAACACACAAATACAGGATTCAAACATACATATATTCCATCGCTAACCATGTATTTTTCCTTAAAAGTTCAAATTTAGCTTTCCTGTATCATCCACATTTATGAGTCTACATTCATTAATGAAAGCCTTTTCAAAAATGTCTTTGCTTAAATATTTCCACATTAAATAAACATTCTTTCTCAACACAGTTTTAAACATTGCACATACTGTATATCCACCTTTTTCCCTTCAAAATATGCCAAATTCCTTCTTGCCCAAACTGCATATCTCGCATGGCTTAAAACGTAGTTACACAAGTTCACCTTTACATCTTTAAAATGTACACATTCACCAAATAAAAACAGTTTTAGGCTTGTGGCTTATCAGGTGAGCCACTCGTGCATAACCCAGCAGCATTCAAGGGTTATAAGCAATTATATAAAAGCATAATATCTCACGAACGCTAAGAGGCACTGTCTTGAAACTTCAAGGGTACGTTTGGGACTATAATTTGGTGACTCGAGTTAAATTTGGTGGCGATATATCATACAGTTAAAAAGATATCACGATATCACAGGCCTATCATCCAATCGTGACAGAATCGTAATCGTACGATCCGGCATGACACAAGGAATCCGTAGACACCGAGATCTTGGTTTTCTGACAAACATTTCAAAAGTTACGAGCAAAAATAGCAATTTTTCAAATCTCGTGACCCATAGGTGGTGCTGTTCCCCATTTTGGCAAGGACCCCCAGTCCGAGGTGTCGATGAAGCGTACAAAGTTTTGTACCGATAGATCAATAAATGTTTGAGGTACGGCCTAAGATCCATTTTTGGGTCGACTTAGAAAAGTTAGCGCCGTCGTAACTTTTGAGCAACAGTGAAAATCTTAATTCCAGAGCATCACTACTATGCGGCACGGTCCAAAGATCAGGTGAGCAAATTTTCGTGACAATCAGTCACAATTTGTAGGACTAGTAACGAAAAAACGCAATACTGTACTTTTCGAGATGGCTGCTACTGTAATGGGCGGAGTCTTAGTGTAACGCATGGAATGCGATGCATGACATGTGCAGAGTAGAATTTTTGTGGGTTCAATGGGTTCAACAGTTGCAGCCATTTGAAAAGTGCATTTTTGAACTGCTGGTGGCGCTATAGAGTGAGTGCTAGAGACCCCATACTTGGTCACGTGACTAATGAGTACCACCACTACGAGTGTGCCAAGTTTCACCATTTTCCTACGTACGGTTCATAGGGCTACCATAGACTACCATTGGTTAAGAATATGAATAATTACTAACAGAAGCAATAGAGGCAATAGCCCCTTCGGGGCTTGGTCCCTAATAATGATACTAACAAAAGCAATAGAGGCAATAGCCCCTTCGGGGCTTGGTCCCTAATAATGATACTAACAAAAGCAATAGAGGCAATAGCCCCTTCGGGGCTTGGCCCCTAATAATACTTATCAAAAGCAATAGAGGCCATTGCCCCTTCTGGGCTTAGCGCCTAATATTACTAACAGAAGCAATAGAGGCCTAGCCCCTTCGGGGCTTGGCTCCTAAACACTCTCAGATTCAGTACATTATTCATTTATTTATTTTTGGCTCTCTTTTTATACATTTAAGCAATACCTATGTATAATACCCTGTCAATTCTACAGAGCATTATAGGTTTTCTATAAAAGGACATAAAACATGTTTAAATGTTTTATGTCAATAATTACTTTATTGTTTTCTTATTAAATGTTTTGTTCTGTATTGCAAGTTCATTTGCAAAAACAGATAACTCAACGTTTTTTACGTGCATTCCAAAAGGCTGTCAATCAAACTGCATTTGGGTTGTTTTGATTAAGTTATAATAACAAAAAAAAATACAGCCAACACAATAAAAACATAATAAGTTAATAAAACATGATTTTTGAGAATATTTTTTTGCAAATAAACTCTTAATTTGTTTTTATGCGTTTTTCTTCCAAATGGCAGTAGCAGTGACGTGACTTGACTGCGTACCACTGCGTATCGAGCGTCGTTAATCATTACGAAGATTGCTATATTTTCTCCCACGAGTCTCTCGGACCCTCAAAAATCATCCTGCTTATTTTGAGTTTCTGTGGCTTTGTTGTATTTACTGATCTGTCTCTGCAGAACAACACTATATCAGCTGGCCAAGGCCATGACAACGCCTGTGATTATAGCAATCCAGACGATGTACTACAAATGAAGACGTTCTCCACAAAGATTAAACATTAGTCATCTGGTATTTACACAGTCAACCCAGGGACCCTCAAGCATATCTGAAAAAAAAACATTAAAATTCGGGTAACACACGCAGTTTCTGCCAATCTCATATTAATCTTGAGTACCTATACAGTAGTATTGCATGCGACGATATTTAGTTTGATCAAATTTATAAATGAGAGATACAGCTGTACGATTATTTCCGGAAAAAAACGAGCTGCTGGAGGCAGGCAGGGGGACGGAACTACAGCACGAGCACACAATACATCATCACATTAATCCCTTTGTGTTTTTTACATTATGCATGTTACGGCCGATTGCCAACAAAACACAGACATATGACTTAGTTTCGCTTACCACGTGCAGTTCATGTGCACTGGGACCGTCCCATCTATCAGTTTCAAACGATCTCCAAATCCAGCGTTATATCCAGCGTTTATATAACACCCATCACTGAAATTCCGTATACAAACAAACACACTTCAACTTCTCTCACTATCGCAAGAGTAACGAGCTGCAGCCGCAGGCCCACAGTGCAGCCAATCTTGACAAGCGTGTTTTCCCATCACTCGTCGGTTGGCGCGTGGGCGGGCTATTTCTTTAGCCTTGCCTTGGGCGTGCTTTTCCGGGAGAATTGTTATGAAACAGGGATCCAGACTTATCAAAAACTTTCCGAAACAAGTCGGAGTGCTGGGGGAGTGTATCAAGCACAGAAATACTATGTCATACTTGTTTTTTAACAAGTTGACCATGTCAAGCATGAGAAGCCAGCACGTTTAACAGTGTAAAGTCAGAATGCATGAAATAGCATGTTATCTGATCTTTAAGATGCTACATTTGGCAGTACACTATGAATCTTTCATTGGTAGAATTAACAATCAAAAATAACATAACCCAAAAAATGTATATACAGTACTTTCATTTCAGTCATTCCATTGACTCACTGCAGTCCATTTGAAAACTGGGGGGTATTCCAGAAAGCGGGCTTTCTGACACACCCGGGTAAGTTAGCTGATAACCTAAACTTTCGGTTTCAAAAGCGGAGGTAACTTTCTGGGTATGTAAGTAACCAGAGCAACTCACTCTCTGAAGATAACCTGCTCCGGAGAAGGTTATGTTCCAGGGTTAGTTCATTTGTCCGAAATAGCCCCGTATACCGTAATATAGTGCGCTATTTGAGGGGACATCCATTTTTACTGATGTTCTAATTTCATTCGCTTCTTCAAGTGGACTGCATTAGTGAATAGTGAATGAGGGTATAGGGGGCTATTTCGGACACAGCCCGTGTCTTCATGTTGTTCCCGTGAGTGCACGTTAACTCAGAAGTTGTGTCGCACTAAACACCAGAGCCATAGAAAAACAGAGTTGCGAAACACTTTGATCTCGCTGCCGCGTGGTCATATGGTTCATGGAGCTCTCAATAGTTCCACACTGTCAGTCTGTTTGAATGGGTTTAAGCAGGACAGACAGTGAAAGCAGCTGTATTTGAAGCTATTGCAGTCAGAAAGTCATTTTATTATATAATTTATACAGGGAAAGGGTAGAAAACATTCATTTAATGAGTAGTCTTCATAGAAAATCATTCAACCACACAGTAAAACTCACAAAAGGCCATTTTTATTTAGGAAAACAATTTTTTTTTCAAAAACATCCTTATTTAAAAACCAGTTTGACAGAAATGTATTTTATCAACTTACAAGTTGTTGTTCTGTGTTGGTTTAAGTATCATATATTTGTAGATACTGTAGGACAATGAATGTTTATGTAATAATCTCATAATAATCTTGTGATTTTTGTTTTCTGAGAAGGCCCCTAGTGAAAGTGAGAAGGCTGTAATGGAGCAGTTCTTCCTGAAAGGACAGCATGGTGCGACAGAGCCAGGTACACCTTCATCCATCCACCTATCCTATATGTTTCTCGATAGAAGGGCCATCTCACACTTGTTTTGTTTTTTAGCTGGTGGTGGACTGGCTGGAGAGTATAGCTAAAGACGAGATAGGAGATTTCTCAGATAACACCGAGTACTACGCCAAATCTGAGTACTGGTAAGTGATGATGCTGAGTTACTGGAGATCTATAAACAGATGCCAAGTCTAATATAATGCAGGCGAGTCAGTGTTTTATGAAGGAGTGTTTGTGTGTAGGGAGAACACTCTCCACACGCTGAAGTTAAGGAGGAGTCAGTACAGCAGTGGCTTCAGCAGGCCTTTAGTCACAGAACTGGATCCTGACGCTCCCATCAGACAGAAGAGACCACTGGCGGACCTGGACAGAGAGGATGACACGCACCTGCTGAAAAACCTCTTTAACCTCATATGATCAGGCAGCACCGATGAGGTGTGTGTGTGTGATGATGATGAGCTCTATGTTTTGATAATCATTCTCAATCGAATCTGAATGAACGCTTTGACAAAAATGCTATTTTCTCAGCTTGTTCTTTTTTCTAGAATCAAATGTGCAGAGGCTCTGTTCTTTAGTTTGATATATTTGATGTTCATATATTGATGCAAGAAAACATATTGTGAGCCCTTAAAGTTTGGAAGAAGTACTGTATTTCTCTCTCATTGTGTGTTTGTTGGCTCAGAGGTTGTGTAAGCGATGTGGTCCTGGCATGCTGCATCTCTAGAAGGCTGGAAACTGTACCATGACCCCAACATCAGTGAAGGTCAACACACGCTCATCTACATACACCAGTTAGATTCATACTGTTATCTGACAGAACTTGATTTTTTGCTTTTAATATGACTATACACAATATATATGACTATATGTTTCTGTGTTCAGGAGGCGGGGGAATCCTCATAGGAGTGTGTGGAAGATGTGCTGTTTGAGATTGGCATCTAGAATGTTAGTTTGGGAGAGTGATTCTGACAAAAATCCAGATTTGTTTTTGCGGTTTCAGGAGCAGTTCAACAAATATGAACGAGCCATCTATGAGTGGAAACCGTGTGTGAGACGTGGGAGGACACTGTGTGGGTGTATTTCCGGGTGATGGGGGACACTACTCTGGTGGAGCAGGAGATCTGTTCCTCTGGTTTGGGCAGTGACTAACTGGAAGAACAGAGAATTCCTAGAGACCAAGTAAGACTTATTTATGTTTAAAGTGTTCATTGTCAACTCAAAAAATGATTGATTTGCTCCGCTATATGACATTTTTGTTTAGTTGGACAGTGGAGAAAGTCTTTGAAGAGCAACAGAATCCAAAGTGAGGATGGGAAATTAAACTTTAATTAAATAAAATAATATTTTTGTGGTACATTGCATTTCTAATCTTTTTTCGCAAATGTTTTATTTTGACAGAGGGTTGTAGAGGCAACCAAGGAGCACTATCATGTAATTCAGAAGTTTGTTATTCTTGGAGACCTTGATGGTCAGTTTTTGTTTGTTTGTTGTTTACAAATTATCTTGGTTCCAGTTTTGTCTTTGCCATTACACACATTTGACCATTCACTCAAGAAACATTAAATTATATTATTCATTGTTTTTAAATATTTTGTTCTTAGGAAGAGGTGTGTGTGGATGTTCTGAAGGCTTACATCTCACTGCTAGTGAAAGAGAAGCAGATGGATCTCATTGCGTTCTACATCAGTCACCTGCCCCCTGACCTGGCCGTGTCACATTACTCTCAGTTCCTGGAGGAAATCTGAATGTCAATGATTGGCTGGTGTTTGACCCCGCCCAGCGAGCTGAAGCCCTCAAGCAGAGCAGTGCCATAATGAGGAAGTTTTTAGGTGTGTGTGTGCGCGCTTAGCTAGTTTTGTAGCTTGTCTTGTTTATGTATAATCATCCTCTTGTATCATAGCATCTAAGAAGCATGATGCTGCTAAGATGGTCTTCGCCAAAGTGCCGGAAGACCCATGCGCGAGATCTACCGGCAATGGGAGGAGCCGAGGAAGAGAATGCTATTCGTGAACACCTTTGTATTCATCATCTGGTACCATGACCAACATTCACTTGTCCCTCACTTCAAGGCATGTCATTCTTTAACCATTTATTTGTTTTTTATTTGTTTGCATGAATCTCATGAAGCATTTAATGAATGGTTCAAGCATATGAATTGTCCTCCAGAAGGTGGCCCATGAGACGAAAGAGGCAGAGTACAATCTACGGCTCACGTATCATGTCCGCTCAGGTTTGATACATCATGATTCAGTATTGTAACTGGATTAATTGTATTAAATTATTTTTCACTTCCTCCAGATAGAGTATGAGAACTGGCAGGGAGATCTCTGACGGAGGACGTGAAGGAAAGCATCTATAATGTGATGATCTTCTGTTTGTAGATAGGGGCTGGATGGTGGACATCAGAGAGGTGTGTCGATTCAGCATTCTCTTTAGAGTAATGGTTTGATAGACGTCTCAGGACAGTGAGAGTTTTGGATACATTGCATCTGTGTGTTTGTTATTGCAGGACGCAGAAGAAGATTCTGAGCGCGGTCATCAGATGACTCTGCTGCGGCGTTTGTGTCTGCCTATGATGTCCTTCCCTCTGTTAACCATACTGCAGCGTACCGAACGCCACCAGGAGATCATACAGTAGCATCTGACCAACACAAACTATACGAGGTCTGACTTGAAAATTCTTTATTGGTTTAACATTGTCTCTCTTAAGCTGTTGATTTGATCTTTTTTGATAGATTAAAGTGAAAAACGTCTCGCATTCTAAAGCATCTGATGCTTTTTGCAGTATCATTTAGCTAAAACAGCCACTTAGACAGGAAGAGCCTGTAAAATTACAGTTTTAGCTTTTACATAATAAAAGCTTTGTGGTTAAGGCTTATGATCGCTGATGTCCAGTTCTGCATCCGAACTTTCTTTTTGTTCTTCAGGTTTTCTCTAAAGAGGAGCTGCAGAAGTTTCTCCAGAAGATGAGGGAATCCTCACTGCTCCTGCTGGATAAAGGGCTAGATCCACTTATATATGAAATACAGCCCTAGACAGTATATGTTTTTTTTCTTGTGATTCTGTTGTCCACAATCCCATTTGGGAAAAACCTGTATTTTGTAACTGAATAAAAAAATGTGTGTTGTTTAGAAACAATGTGGTTTGGTTAATGCTACCAGACGGCTGTTTTAGATCTGTTTCTGTAAGTCGGTCTGTCAAGTTTTAAAGACAACTTGTTTTTCTGAATATTCATGTAAAAGATGCTGGTAAGATACTCTTTCATATAAAAGATGAGTGGCCCTGCTTGTCAGTTTGCAGCAGGAAAATTAAGGGACTCAAATCTCGTATTTGAATTGAAATAATTATATATAAAATGCATATACTTAAACGTTATATAAAGTATATAATATCTGTAGGATAAAGTAACTTTTAGTTATTATGTACTATTAGTATTATGAGTATTACTGCAATTTATTTATACCAGGCTTTTTTGCATTTTTTTGTCTTATGTTTTCACATCTTGATTAGAAAAGTAGTAGATAGGAAACTCTGACATGCTTTATGCACATTATCATTTTTTAATTGAATGATTGAATGCAGTTGGAGGGAGGGGGATGCCAATTTGGTGAATGTTTTTAGGGAACTTTTCACATGCTTCACAATATCCAGTGCGGAGGCTGTTTTCCATAGTCTGGTATCTTCAGGTCAGGCCGTACCTTGAGTTTCTCAGTGAGGGATCAAAGGCACTTTATTTGCGTCGCACATTCGGATATGGCACATAGTAGCTTGAGCTCCATAAAGGAAGTTACATCGTCCTAAAATCGCTCTGGACGATGAAACATCTGACTTGATGTTGCATTGCTGATGCTCTTGTAAGTGAAGTTACATGGACTTCTGGACATTGAGGCATTTGACTCGTTGTTGGTGGACATCAAGGTACTCAGCTGTGTTCCTCCACTGCTGTCTGTGCAATCCAAGGGCTAGGTTCTCTTGCAAACTAAGGTTGGCCTACATCTTAAAATCCCTCTGGACATTGAACCAGTTGACCTGATTGTGGTGGACATCACGGTGCTCCTGTAAATGTAGGTACGTGGTCTCGAAATTGCTCTGGACGATGAAGCTTTTGAGTTGCTGGTGGTGGACATCAAGGGTACTCATCCGTGTTGCTCCACTGCCGTCTGTCCAATCCATGGGCTCTTCAATATCACAGCCGAGGTTGGGCACAGGAGCCGGAAACGATGACTTCCCGCACGTCCGCTGCCGCTCGACCTTCACCTCCAAGTGCATCTTTTCGGGCTCAGCATAAAGCTTTGAGCGGCCCAAAGACACGCTGTACGCTCTCTTCCTCGTACCCAGTTTCAGTTTGAGCAAGAAAAACAAAGTAAAAAGAACCAGAGAAAAGCAAAACGCAGCCATCTCGTAGCTACTCTCACACCCTTCGCCGCGTCTTTTCAGTGAGTAATCCGCTATGATGTCATAATGATGTTTATAAAACGGTCAGTTCTGGTCCTTGATTCTGATTGGCTTAGCCGAGTTCTAAGCCGTTATAAAATACCCCGATTTATAACGGCTGACCACATTACTTAGCCTAAACATCATTTTATTTACTTTGTTTTATGAAACCTTGCTACGCATATGGAATAACCGTTTTATAAAAGCAATAAGCCTCAAGAAGCAGTGGGTTACAGTGCATTTTATAACAGCTAAGTGGGTTTTAGGCACTCCGCGACGCCCGCTTAGCTGTTATAAAATGCACTGTAACACACTGCTTCTTGGGGCTTATTGCTTTATTTTAGATTCTTATCTATCACAACCATTGAGAAATTGCTCATTGCAAAAGACCAACCAAATCACACACTATAGGACTGACTAGAATACGGAACAGATGGCCAACATCTGCCAGTCTTTCTTGCCCTTTTTTAATGCTGGCATAAGCATGCAAAACTGTAAAGCCCATATTTAAAAATGAATCGGGATCTACAATAACTACAGATGTTTTATGATAGCAACAAGATTTGTCAATAACATGTTGTGAACACATTGTCATGAACTAAAATAAACAAAGATAAATCTTTTTTTGTATTTTGTATGCTGTATCTTCAAATGAAATCATTTTAATTTTTATACTGCCGGTCAGACTGTGCATAAGCGTCTAATGGATATCATCTAATAGGGTGGTATGGAAAATATCCCAACTCACTCAGACAGACACATCACAGAAAAAATTGAAAAAGAAATTTAATTGGATTAAATTTGGGTTATCTAATTTTTCCCTGTTTCTGAAACTTTTGTAGCTTTTAAAAAGACATTTTACATTTCATATTTATATTAACATTTATACTTTTAAATTGGAAACAATATATGAAATAATTATTTATGTGTACAGTTTTCTTTCATTCATAAAATGAATTTTTAATTTTTCTTTGTTTTCAGTGAACTGTAATTCAAAAACAAATATTTCGAAAAGCTCCTATTGCTATCCTACAGTGTAGAATAAATGTAAGTCTGTGTTCTGCTTCTTTTAAAAAAAAAAATCTTTTTAAGAAAGAAGAAAAAATCATTTCCATCTTGAATACCCTGTGTAGGGTGTTATTACTGAAACGCTTCTTAACTGTAGGGACTGGCATGATTCTTTAATTGGTATCAAAATGGATCAATATTGCTCCCATGTCAAATTCGTTTTATTATTAAGTTGAGGACTTTTATTATGACAGGGGTTTGATTTACCCGGAAATACAGCAGAACCGTTGCTCACTATAGGTTGCTCCTCTAACACTGCTTTAAGATGGCTTTCAGAACTGGACATGTTATGAACTACCTTCTGATCATTTTGTTTGAAAACGGGTCATAATCGCAAAGCGTGTCAAGCTAAAATCGGATTTAAAGGGGTTTGGCCCCTGTAAGCGGTGTCCGATCTCGGCGACACCTTCAGCTTCCTTGCGACGTTCTGCACTGCGCTCGATATCAGTGCTGTTAAGCTGGCTGTGGTGTTGAGTTTGTAAATATTATCAGATCTCCGATCAGACTCGGTCTAGACCGGTGCCTCTGTTAAAATGGCCACCATGGAGAAGCTGATGAAGGCGTTTGAGTCGCTCAAATCTTTCCAGCAGCAGCAAGGCCCGCTGTCGGCCGAGGAGATCGTCCAGAAACAGTGAGTGCTGAGCTGATGTTAATGATCTGTTAAAGCCTCCAACTTCATCATCACCACCATCATCATCAGGGTGCTGACATCACCTGACACAATCTCTGTACTGATGTCTTTATCACACATAATGCACTCGTTTTCTCGTTATACAGCTGATTTGCGTGTTGTTCTTGACTTGGGCTTACAAATCACATGATAGTGTTTTTTTTTTTTTTAGAAAAGTGTGACACATCCTTGTTAGATACTGCGCAAATCACAGATAAAACAATGCGCACACCTGTAGATACCTACAAAACGGCAAATGTTTGTACATAAAGCATAAAATATTTGTTTGAGCTGCATACATATATATTGTTTAACATTTTCGCACCGTATCTGACACATTAATAAATGCACGTTTGGAAAAGAAGTCGTTATTTTCACTTTAATGAATGGATGAGCCAGATTGACACCCCAAGATAAGTAGCACTGTTTTAATTGTAAAAAAAACAGTCATGTGGTTTTGTGTCAACAACTCTAATGTGAAAGTCATTTCGATTAAATTTAATACACATGAGGTGAGCGTCATGACGGTGCGTGCATGCACCTGCAGAATGCACAAGACTGCACCACACAATTATATGAAAGTATTATTTACCAGCATCACAGTGACTATGTATAGACCGACTGTCTTTTCAGATCAATGTCCAGTATTCTGTTGTCTTTAAAATGCTTGTGGAGCACTTCTTGCTCTTGTTTCCTTTTTTCCCTGTTTATTTTACATCACTTAATACTTTTTTGTGCTTACGTTGAGTAGCATTTTAGCAACTCTTTGTTGCATAAATGCTTATGAGAAAAATATTTGTGTTGCAACTGTAATTGCAAAATGAATTGAACAAACGTAAGCCTGTGAACTATATTCATTGGACATGAATATTGTCATGGATTGGATAGTGTCTATAGCTTTTGTAAAAGGGTGGCAAGGTGCTCTATGGATGGTCTATAGTCAGTTGCAGGAATCCTATAGTGATAATACACTTTTATTGTAACCTAATGTTTTCCAAACTTATGAAAGGTTTATGCTCTAAAAGATTGTCATAATGCATACAGCATCAAACAGCATATTTGGGTTTCTGTTTTTTCTGTTTACTCATCCACAAAATAGTGATGCATGAAAACAACTAAGACGGTGTCTTTCATTTACAAAATGCTATTATTCACAACATACGTTTCTTTCTTTCTTTCTTTCTTTCTTTCTTTCTTTCTTTCTTTCTTTCTTTCTTTCTTTCTTTCTTTCTTTCTTTCTTTCTTTCTTTCTTTCTTTCTTTCTTTCTTTCTTTCTTTCTTTCTTTCTTTCTTTCTTTCTTTCTTTCTTTCTTTCTTTCGTATTGATGGCATCCACAGTGACATTGTATTTTCTATTACAGAAAAAAAGACCTTGCTACAACCAAAAAGGACAGAGTGACTCATTGCCTGACGATTTGTGAAAACATCGTGGCACAATCGCTGAGGTATGAAGTAGTGAATGATCAGGATAGACACATAGATTAAGGATAATGAGATTTGGTCACGTTTTATGAGTCATTGGCAAATGCCTTTGGCGCTGGAGCTTTATCGCCTTTTTTACACCCACAATGCATATTCAATGACAGTTTTAAACTTTTATTTATTGATTGTCATGATTGCATTTTCATAATGACACATAGCAACACATATCCTACTGCAGTGAATTTTCCATGCAGATCCACCATTCCTTTATTGCAATAGGTTTGAAGGTCCAGCACATTAGCAATAATGCTTTTATCTTTTTGAAGATCTGTTTTTTAGTTTTAAACCTTTTTTTGTACCATATTTGGTTTTAAAAGTTTTCTAGTATCAAGTTCTGCAATGTCCCTAGATGATTTATTTGGAAAGGGCAGGACTTTATCTCAAGCTTATCAATAAAGACTTTTTTTTGACCCTATCTGGCCAGTCATAACATCTTTAACAAAACATATGCATACACCTCATCACCTCACTGACGCACACAGACACCATCTATTAAACCTGCCATCTTTACTGCACTGCTGTTCTTTACTATAGAAGTGTTGTTTTCAGAGTACAGAACACACACACACCAGACGGGTATGCACTGGTTATTACAAAACACATGCTGAGTATTGATAAACACTGATCATTACCTAAATGCTTTCATTAAGCAGATTGGATAGTGATGGAATGTTGACTGAGACAGAATACAGTCTGATTGCTTCTCAGGCACTTGAACACTTCAAAAAATGTGTTAACTACCTTTGACCTGGAGTGCTTTAATCAAATGCAATCGAGAGCACAGAGAAGTACAGATCTGTACAGCAAAACCCCAGAAGACCGTCCTGGGAACTTAATGAAATGATATTCCCTTTTTTATTTGTAGCTTTATTGGTAGTGCTAGTGCTACACTTAATATCATTGCTAGGTAAAATAACTGCAGTCTTATGGTGTTGTGTGTTTCCATTTAACAGAAAGTTTAATTGGCAGTAGCATTTAAACAGAGGAATCGTCTGCATTCCCTTCCGCTAAAGAGAACCATTTTGCTGTTTGCCAGGACCTGATTTATTTAATGTGCATGTTGAATCCCACCCAGATGACCAGTTTTCTAAGGATGTCTCATTGCCTTTTATTTTGTGATTTTTATAATGTATGTCATTACACTAACACCTCTGTGTTTCGCCGTGACTCAGGACATCTCCAGAGTTCCAGAAACTTCTTGGAATTGCCATGGAAATGTTCCTGCTGTGCAGCGATGACAAGGAATCTGACGTTAGAATGGTGGCGGATGAGTGCCTCAACAAAATCATCAAAGTACAGTTTATCTGGATTTATTTGCAAAATAAATGTCTGTTTGTCTATAGTATATATTTGATCTATTTATTGGATTCTAATCATGCATTGCATTAAAGGATATTTTGTCTAGAATTGTTATATTCTTTGTTTTTCTTTGCAGGCATTGATGGATTCTAACTTACCTAGACTGCAGCTTGAACTGTACAAAGAGATTAAAAAGGTAAATTAAATGTTGCACCGAACAAAACTTTTTTTACCTCTTCCAGTGGGTAAAACAAAAATCATTGACTCATAAAAGAGCATTTGGTTCTTGTGTTTAAAAGCAGTATTGCAATGTATTCTCTTATTGTGGTCCACTCCTCATGTTCTTTCTGTCAATATGTTTGAGCCAAATTGCTATTTTCCTACCTTTAGAAAGGCGAGAGATCTGATGATTTCTGGCGTACAGTATCTCACAGAAGTGAGTACACCCTTCACATTTTTGTAAATATTTTATTATATCTTTTCATGTGACAACACTAAAGAAATGTCACTTTGCTACAATGTAAAGTAGTGAGCGTACAGCTTGGTTAACAGTGTAAATTTGCTGTCCCCTCAAAATAACTCAAAACACAGCCATTAATGTCTAAACCGCTGGCAACAAAAGTGAGTACAGTTATTTTGAGGGGACAGCAAATGTATACTGTTACACAAGCTGTACACTCACTACTTTACATTGTAGCAAAGCTTAATTTCTTCAGTGTTGTCGCGTGAAAATATATAATAAAATATTTACAAAAATGTGAGGCGTGTACTCACTTCTGTGAGACAATGTATATAGTTCCCTCTTTGGGATTTTCTTGATAATGTATACTGAATGTGTTTATATTATGGTTGTACTTTATTTTGGTGTGATTACCCTTCACTGACTGTATTCTTGTATTACCAGCTGACCGATGACTGTATATGCTGCCATGAGACTATACCACTGTTTTGCTATTGCAAATTCATAATAAAAAAAGCAGTATTGCAGATATATGGTTATCTGTGGATCTGTAGTCTCATAAAACACAGGATATATTAATGGAGTGAAGCAAAAAGAAATAATATGACAAAAGCTGATCAATGGATGTGTTTTATTTGTGCTATGCCTTTCTAGAAGTGTTTTATTGCAAAAACTAATTTATTACAAAACAGTATTACTCACGGTACACCTTCAATATTGTTCTGTCATGCTATCACCGTGTTACCAAAAGTAAGATTTTTTTAAGCTGTTGTTGTTTAATGGTTATATTTTTATTGCGTTATTTGTGTGAACTGGCCTAGGGGGCTGTTTGTGTAAATTGGTATGGATTTTCCATATATGGGGGTCTCGTGCTCTCTGTGGACACACACAGAGCGTTAATCTCTTCTGTCTGTTTTCTCTCAGAATGCTGCCTCTCGGAGTCTCCGGGCAGCCCTGTGGAGGTTTGCTGAGCTTGCTCACCTGGTGCGTCCACAGAAATGCAGGTATTCCTCCTGACTCAAAGCCCGATACATCTGTAGGTTTGCTCAGCAACGAATATGTAAAACTGATCCTGAGATCTTAGAAAACTTTCGGAATTGTTTTTTGTGTGTGCTGATTTGGAATTAAACTGTGACATGTGTAGTCTATTATCATGTCATATAAATGTAATGGTTTTATTCCCCCTATTTTCTGTTTTTCAGGCCGTACCTTGTGAATCTGCTGCCGTGTCTCACTCGAATCACGAAACGTCAGGAGGAGACTGTGCAGGAAACTCTTTCTTCATCAATTCCTAAAATTATGTCTGCTCTCGGACACTTTGCTAATGATGGAGAAATCAAGGTAAAAACCCCAGATCACGTGTTTGGTATCTTAAAGGGTACATAACGAGGGATTTTTAAGGTCCTGCTTTGGTTTATGGAGTGTCCAACAACAAGTTTATGTACATAGAAGGTGTAAAAACACTATTATTTTGTAATAATAGGCAGTTATTCTTACCTTACTTCTTGACTGACTCTCAAATGATTCATTCCGCGATTCATCTGTCTAAGCCCCTCCTTTCCTCTAGCCTAGTCTGATGTGATTGGTCAGATGGTCTAGTCTGCTGTGATTGGTCTACCGTAAATGAGGCTCACGAGCTACAGTGTTTGGGGGAGAAGAGTGAAGTTTTCGCGGGCAGTCCTAGCAAAACGTAGGAGGGTACTATATATAGTTTCGCAAATCGGACTAGGGATGACTCGTTTGCGTGATTCAGAGTCGACTCCCTTTTTTCCAAGACAATAACTTTGTTATTCATTCACCTTCGGATTTACAACTTGGCAGACTGCTTACTTTCAAACACGGCAACATTACTCACTGCACGAAATGTCATTTTCATGATCTCGTGTTATGTGCTCTCTAAAGGGATGGTTCACCCAAAAAGTTTTATTCTGTCATTATTTACCGATCCTCAAGTTGTTTCAAACCGGTGTACATTTCGTTGTTCTGATGAACGCAAAGAAAGCTATGTGGAAGAATGCTTGTAAGCAAACAGTTCTGGGGCACTATTGACTTCCATAGTAGGGAAGAAAACTACTATGGTAGTCAGTGGTGCCCCAGAACTGTTTAGTTTCCCCACATTCTTCAAAATATCTTCTTTTGTGTTCAACAGAACAGTGAAATTTATAAAGCAATTTTTTCTACTAGGGTAGTCAGTCAGTGTTGGAGAAGAACTGTTTAGTTACAAGCATTCTTTTCAAATATCTTTCTCTGTATTCATCAGAACAAAGAAATTGATAAAGAGTTTGAACAAGTTAAGGGCGAGTAAAAGAAGACAGCATTTTCATTATGACTTGAATTCTGTCAGTAGTTCAGTTTCAGTTTGGCATCTCCATGTGGGATTTCCTTCATCATTACAGTCTGAACTGGTTAATGCACATGGATGAGATCATCGTCTCAATATGGAATATGACTCAGTCAGACTGCATTTAATTATCCATAAGCCTCATCTCTTCCTCTCCCTCGCACCAGTCTAATCGCTTGGCAAGAAGACGTTTACGTTTAGTAAGACAGAAGGAGAGTTACAACCAGAAAGGGGAGCGTTGTCATTTGATGCAAATTTTATGTAAACAATATGCTTAAATTGAGAGCAGGACAGGTGTGGTCACAATTACAAATGTTTGAAGGTTAATGAAAAGACTAAATCAAGATGTTTTTCCTCATAAAAATGATTACTTTTTGGTATAAATCTGTCATATATTTTACGCCCTGTTTATATAGATGCTGCTGAAGGCCTTTGTTGCCAATCTCAAGTCCAGCTCTCCCACTATCCGCCGCACTGCAGCCAGCTCTGCTGTCAGTGTGTGTCAGCACTCACGCAGAAAACACTACTTCTACACCTGGCTCCTCAACGTGCTGCTTGGTAAGAAAACACACACACAGAAAGAGCTGAAACAGGTTTTGTCAGAAATCCACAATGTGAACCTGTGGCTTGACTTTTTCCCATTTAATTTCTCTTTTCATGTTCCTTCCCCTCCTTTCCACAGGTTTGGTGGTACCAGTGGATGAGGAGCATTCCACTCACCTGATTCTGGGTGTGTTACTGACCCTGCGTTACCTGATGCCTCTTCTGCAGCAGCAGACTCCAAACACCAGTCTGAAGGGCAGCTTTGGGCTTGTTCGGAAAGAGGCAGACGTATCCCCTTCACCCGAGCAGCTCATACAGGTACCAGAGCTGACAAATGCACCACAGGTGAAGCATGTGATTGTTGCAGCCTTGTAATTTGTCGCTGGTAAAGGTTTGAATGGGATAAATAGTTAAAAATTGGAATTGCCTGAAAGGAGTAGTTCACTTTAAAAATTGGCCCCCATTCACTTTCCATGGTCATTTTTATTTCTACTTTGGAAAGTCAATGGGGGCAAATTTTGAAGTGAACTACTCCTTTAAAGGAACAGTTCACCCAAAAATGAAAATTCTCTCATCATTTACTCACCCTCAAGTTGTTCCAAACCTGTATAAATGTCAGTGAGGTATTTGGATGAATGCTTGTAACCAAACAGTTGTTGGCCATCATTGACTATCATAGTAGGAAAAATTGCTTTATAAATTTCTTTGTTCTCTTGAACACAAAATAAGATATTTTGAAGAATGTAGGAAAACAAACCCTTCTGAGGCACTTTTGACTACCATTGTCATTTTAACTTCCAATATTTCATCATCATTAGAAAACTTTTAACAATTATTCTGTCGAGGTGTTTCGAAATTGGAGAGGGTCACAAATATCAACACATTGTAATACACGGATAAGCATTTTAATCTTCAAATTGTAATACTAGTTACTTTTAATACTTTATAGCATAGTTTGTGTTCCAGATGGAAATCAATCAGTAGTGAGAGACTCCTCTATATCAAATTAAGAAAAAAAATTAAAATCCTCTGTGGTACGCGATTGTAAAAGTTGTTCAGCACATCACATACGTATCGATATATTCTCTTATACAATTAAGATGTTCTTAAAAAATGTGAACATTTTAGAGATTTTTAAGACTTGCTCTTGAGAACTTTCTAAGTACTTATTAAAAACTGTTTTAACTGCTTAACCTTTTTGCGAATCTGGCCCAAGGTGTATAAGTCTTAAAGGTACAGTAGCAAAATATACATATAAAGCTGCAATCCATATTTTCTTTTTCCACAAAATTGTACCCAGCATGCGGTAATTAAAATTTTCTGGTGAACTATTCCTTTAAACTTGAAAGGTCATAGGTGGAAAGTTGTTACAATGAAAATACCAAGTGTTTGGGTTCATCAAACCTTGACTAACCTTTAAGTGAACTTGAAAAATGGAATAAAATGTTATGTTTTCTACGTTTATTAGAGGACCATATCAAGTGATTTTTGTCTGTGTTTGATCTAGTATGCATGTATCTGTAAGCGTGTTTTTTTTTTTTGCTCGCAGGTGTATGAGCTGACCCTGCACTACACACAGCACTGGGATCATAATGTGGTGACTGCGTCTCTTGAGCTTCTGCAGCAGGTGTTTCGCACTCCTCCCCCTGAGCTCCTGAAAGTTCTCATCACAGCGGGCGAAATAACACACACCACCGTCTTCAGAGAAGAGATGGAATCCCGTGCTCGCAGTGGCAGCATCCTTGAGCTTATTGGTGAATATTGCTATCACACGACCTGTTGGGTTAAACTCCAACCCTGCTTATGCTACAATAGTTAAGCTGTTAAAGTGGCAGATAAATTTGTGCCAAAACACTGTATAGAGTAATTGGATGCACAGCCTGTGTGGTCAAAAAAGATTTTTTGTTTATGGAAACGCTAATAGTGTATAGTACTGTATGGTACTGTCATACCCTGGTCAAATCTAAGTTTTTTGATTGTTGGTGTTTTAAAGTTTTTGGAGGATCTATTGACAGAAATGCAGTATAATATACAAAACTATGTCTTCAGAGGTGTATAAAGACACAATGAACTTACATAATGAAGCGTTATGTTTTTATTATCTTAGTATGAGTTATTTCTATCTACATACACCGCGGGTCCCCTTGCATGGAATTCGCCATGTTATTTCTACAGCAGCCCTAAACGAACAAACTGCTCTACAGAGTGCGTTTCGTAAATGGGTTATCTCCTTCAGCAAAGAAGCTGAAACTTTATGACATCTTAGTCCTGTGTCAGCCACCGTAGTGCTTCGAAAGGGAGGGGGTGGAGTTAGCAGTTAGATACAGTTTGCAATCTCACCGCTAGATGCTGCTAAATTTCATACACTGGACCTTTAACATTTTGATTTGTCTTTTATGTTAAGTTCTTTCTTACTCACCAGTGACTTGGCTCCTAATACAATCAAGACAACTTTTAATATTGTCTATTCTATCTTCCTTTTGTTACCAAGTCATTAATATGTAACCTCACGTCACTACATAAGATTCTCTTAACAACAAAGCTGTCAAAATTTCACTGTGCATGTGCTTTTCATCTTCTGCATCTTCCTTCCACTAACCCTTCAAATGATTATTGGGGCTTTTCCTTCTCTCTTCACTTCCTGTTTCCTTTGAACAGCTGGTGGGTCAACATGCAGTCCTCTCCTCCTCAGGAAGCAGAAAGGTGACATCTTTTGCCTGACATTTTTTAACATCTAATCTACTTGCATGTCTTTGGGCATGTTGACAGAAAACAGTTTGACGTGGTTGAATTGTTTTTATCAAAAGCTGAAATTGTGTTTGGAATAAATTATATTTGGAGGTATAATGTTTTTATTCTGTTGTACCATTGTGATATTCTTTGTGTGTTGTGCTTGTCTTAGGTAAACTGTTGTCGGGTGAAGAAGAGGGTTTGGAGGATGACCCTGAGAGGGCAGAAGTCACCACAGGGTCATTCTCTGGTAAGTCACAGTCACGTTTTTTTTGCAAATTGTTTTATTGTTTTGTTTACATTAATGTTTTACACATTCAAACAAATTCATATTCGTTCCAGCCTCAGTGGGCGGGGATAACTCCAGCGAAGCTCCGTCCTCCTCAGGCATTTCGTCGCTCGGCACATCTGACATCATCACCGAGCAGCCACGCTCCTCCCAGCATGCTTTGCAGCCTGGGGACTCAGTTGACCTGAGCACGTCAGAGCAGGGTGTCGGACCCGATTCCCCAGACGTCGAAGATGAGGACATGCTTAGCCGCAGCTCGAGCGGAGGCGCAGGAGTCGCCAGCACATCTGGGGATTTAATAAGCGACAGCAACCAGATGTCGACGGGAGGAATCTCGTCATCGCCCCCTAGTGACAGTTCCCAGACGACTACGGAGGGGCCGGACTCCGCCGTGACGCCTTCAGACTGCGCCGAGCTCGTAAGTGTCAACAGCACCAGCAGACGCTATCGGAACTATTCACCACCTTCCCCGACTCCTACAGAAGGGCCGGATCCGCAATCCAACAGCGAGTCGTCTTCCAACAGGCCATCCTCTTCCTCCTTTACCTCATCTTCTTCTTCAACCTTTTCTGCCATCTCTTCCTCTAGCAGTAGTGACCAGGTCAGCAGAGGACAGGGGGTGAGGCTATTAAGTCCTGTTAAGTGCCCCACCCTGTTAATTGCCCCACCCTCTTTTTGCCCCACCCACATGCACGGCCTCTATCCTGAGGTGTTTAGACGCCTTTCATTTCCCCATATCTAACTAGTGATGAAAGATACTGTCTCAGCAAGCGTGATGCTGATCTTTGATGCATTTAAATGCTTCGGTGGATGTAAATTGCTGTGTTCCCTGTTCTGATATTTCCATTGTGGTTTTAACAGTGATCCCTAACCCCCTCCTCAGCTCTCTTAAAGGGATAGTTCACCCAAAAATGTTATTTTTTCATCATTTACTACCCCTCATGTCATTCCAAACCTGTATGACTTTTTCTTCTGCAGAACACAAAAGAAGATATTTTGAAGAATGTTGGTAATCGAACAACACTGGCCCCCATTGACTTCCATTGTACGGACACAAGACCACTAATCAAAATATCTTCTTTTGTGTTCCACAGAAGAAAGAAAGTCAGACAGGTTTTGAGCGACATGAGGGTGAATAAGTGATGAAAGATTTTTATTTTTGGTAAAAGTCCCGCACCAAACTCGTCACTGGTTGAGCCTATGTTTCAGTGTCATGATGCTCAAACAAAGCCATGTTTTAATGCTGCCACAGTGTAAATAGCCTAAAATGACCGTTGTCTTTGCATATAAGGCAAAAATAGTATTGCATACGTTTTAAACACTTCACCATTAAGCGCACATAACAAGCATGATGAATTGCTGAGTGTCTCGGTAAGGGATCACTTAACATCCACAACTGGCAGTAGAGTGACATCTACTCAAATTGTCCTGACATGCAAATGATTTTGCACAAATCACATAAGGAAGCTGTGATTTTCCCAAAGTGATGCATGATGAACTGTTGTTTATTTTCCTCATGTGCATTTGCATGAATGAGTCGCTGTGAAAGTTTGTGCTTGTTTCCGCATGCTTGGTTCTTTGTTCTTATAGTTATATTTGTGTGGGATGTGTAGGTGTTGGATGGCAGTGAAAGTCAATACTCAGGGATGCAGATCGGCACGCTACAGGATGAGGAAGAAGAGGCAGCGGCGCCACCTGACAAACCTTCAGAGCCTTTCTCTCAGTCTGTACTGGGTATATGATACACTACACACACTCAATCTGCTCGGTTTATTAGTCACTGACGCCATTCATAGACGTGTTTAAAAGCTGTTTTTCTTTGGCTCACATATGTGTCTTCTGGTTTACTTGTTAGCTTTAAGCAAACCCCACCTACTGGAGGGCAAAGGTCACAACAGGCAGTCATCCGACAGCAGTGTGGATCGATTCATACCAAAGGAAGAGGTTCTGGAACCAGCAGAACTCGACAACAAGGTGAATGAACACACATACAACACAGTCTATGTTGAGATGTTGGTTACAACTGCAGGGAAGAAGGCAGTTTCACCTCATTTGACTTGAACCATGCAGCGATATGAACATAAAGTAACCTGCAATTTTAGGATTTAAAGGAGTCATTCGCCGGAAGTACGTGTTTTTCTTTGTCTTTTGTATGTTATAAGTTGCCCATGCATGTATTAGACACATGAAATTGCAAAAATTTAAGTGTCGGAACAAAAGATGTATTTTATCTAGATGCGAATGCTCACCCAGACCTGCCTGAAACGCCTCGTGTAACCACACCCCCACAACTTGACGTCAGCTCGTGGAGTGATTTGACTAAAACCGCCCAAATCTACACGCAAGTAATGTGGGCGGTCTTGTAAATCTCATTGTACCGCCGCCGGAGCAGCCATGTCGTGCAGACGCTGTGTGTTCCGTTGCCAAAAGAAAGCCTCTTTGTTTTCTCTGCCAAAAGATGAGTCAACAAAAAACGAATGGTTACATTTTATTTTCAACACTGTTCCAGAGAAGTACAATGAAAAAGTGCTAGTTTGTGCAGAGCATTTTAACGACGATTGCTTCACTAATCTATAAATGTTATAAATATTCTGGAGGACGTAAGGATTTAAACAGTTAGGTTCGAAGCCTGGTTGGTGTGTCATGCATTTGAGAGGGCCTGCAAGCTCATTCATTCGTCTCAAAACCTGTGGAAGACAAGACTTATTATTTGTAATACAGAAAACAGTAAAAGCATGTGTGTGTGTCAATATGTATGAAAAAAGGTAATTACTTTGTACCTTTTGTATTTCCAAGCAGCATACATTTTCAACCTCAGTGGGCATTTTATTACAGTTTTCACATTTGCACCTACACATAAAAGGTAATATAATAAAAGTATGTTTTTAAATTTTGTTATAATTCGTTATGATTTCATTACACTGACGCCAAATCTTTATAACGTCGTATATAAAAGGTGAAACAGTTAGCTATAGTTTTAAACTATTTAAAGTAGTTTTTTAATAAAAACTTAACAATCCTTAACATCCTGCTCGAGTCGCGCTGGCAAAGTTAATGTATCGGCATGATCTTCATTCTCCGGATCAGATTCGGGCTCGAATTGATAGGGAAGTATCGATGCCATTTTATCACATGTTGTTAGCTTTGAAACCTGATGTTCCGAATATGGTAAGAGGCGTTACATTTCCGTCACACAATTGCAGTATTCCACCAATCACTACGCAGTAGTGAACTGGCCAATCATAGCACACCTTGCTTTTCAGAGCGATGAGCTTTGTAAAATATCCTCGCGTTTCAGAGAGGCGGGGCTAAGAGGAGAAAATACAGCGTTTTTTAACCTTAAATCGTGTATACACATTGTAATACATCTAAAGCAAACAATAATATTCGTTTTAGCCGCGTAAAATGACCCCTTTAAAGAGAAATGGTGATAGTGAGGTAAAAGTTAAGGATTGCAGCTTTAAATAACACAGTCACACAATTTTTAAAAAGTTGTTACGCTTTAATTTTTAAATTTTTTTTTAACATGCTGAATATAAAAATCACTTTATTTTTTACCATCGACGGTACTCTAAAAATATTTTTTCACACGTATCTCACGAGACTGCGTTCACAAGAACGAGACGTTTTTAAAGAAATCCTCATGATGAAATATCTAGGGAAAAATTGTCTTTTATTCGCCTTAACACAAAATGTACTTTATGAAACACATTAAACTTCTATTTTAATGAATTATATTATGCAGTAATAAAAAATATGTAAACACTGCAAAATCTTTTGTCACAAACTTAAATGACAGGCAGTAATTGCACAAAATGTATGCTTTGTTAGTAAAGCGCTGTGGTCGTTTTCTCAATATGCTTTTACATAGTGCTTGAGTTAGCAGAGGTGGCGATCATATCACACTGTCAATCCTCCTTCCTCCACTGACTGAACCCTCACAGATTTTAGAGAAACAGTTAAAACTAAATAAACACATTGTGTTTTATGCTTACATTGCACATATGTAAGAGACAGATGATCCGTTTTTGAAGAGGTTTGCCTGTGAATTTATTTAAAACGTACTGTTTAACGTAATGTGAACTTGCAATTGCTATACTGTTCAGCCGCGCGCTGCGCTCTCCCAAAGCTCTGCTGGCAGCGCGAATCACCGTAAACTCTAGTACTAATGCGTGAGGCACTGCAGACGCGAGAGAACGTTGAAACCTGCCCGTCTAGCGCGTGTTTAGATAGAAAAACTTTGCACTGTGGCTCACAGCATGCACATACTTTGTGCAGTTATTACCCTGTTCTGTACAGTAATGAAATCATCCCATCTTCCCTGTGCTACAGAAATTTCTAGAATTTTCTGACAGTGACAATTGGAAAATATTTTTTTAAATATGTAAACATTTGTACAGTTTTTTGTTTATTTGCAATATAGGCTACCGATATCGTAATTAATAAGCTCAAAATTTACTTGAGCTAAATATACACTAAAACATGCTACATAAAAAAATATTTCCACATTATTTAGCACCACAGAATTGTACAAGAACTATAAAACTATAAAAAAATTGTTACACTGTGTAAATGTATAAAAAAAATCAATAAAACAATCATCAAACATAACACTGCTCAGGTTTTTACTTATTTCTAAAATGTAGTGTGTATTATAAAAAACTGTTTGAACATTACTACAAGTAAATATCGACCGCAAGTCTCTGGGGAGAACTACAAGCAAATTATTTAGATCGTAATAATTTTGCTGACAACATTTTGGAGAACCCGTGTTGTAGATCCGATCTACACTAATCTGTGTTGCAAACCATAAACACTTTGCATGTTTCATGTGTCTTAGCCATCTCGGATTAAAGGAGAAATCGGTCACTACACTGACCCAAAGGAAGAGCCTTTGGTGCACTGTGTCCGGCTGTTGGCTGCTTCCTTCCTGCTCACAGGCCAAAGAAACGGTGAGAAACGAAGCACTGGTATAGATTTTCAGATGATTACATCTGAATAACAGTCTTGATGTAAATGTGTGTATGATAGGCTGAAGTGTGTTGATGTTTTTTAGCAGTTATGAAATGAGTATTACATATGTGTGTTGTAGGGCTGGTTCCTGATAATGAGGTTCGTGTGAGCGTGAAGGCGTTAGCTGTTAGCTGTGTGGGGGCTGCAGCCGCTCTTCTACCCGATACGTTCTTTAACAGACTCTATCTGCAGCCGCTAGATGGACAACAACCAGATGGTGAGATATTTCATGTTATTTTATGAAACTGTTCATCCATTGGTCTGGTGTATCTGTGATTTTATTTTTTTGTGTTTTTTTGGAATGCTTTACTTTGATGGTTAATTGATGCATTCCATTGTCAAAAATTTTGTCAAATGTAAAAAGCTGATAGCCTCATAGGCAAGTGCTCCGACATGTAGCGTGGTTGCGCTTCGGGCGTCCCAAGTTCGAATCCCGACTCACGGTCCTTTCCTGACCCCGCCCCCTTCTCTGTCCCACTTCGCTTCCTGTCCTCTCTCCCACTGTAAATCTTTAAAAAAGTGATAATGACAGCCAAATTGTAATTTTGTTTCTTCATGGCAACTACTTGGGCTAGTTAACAAATTTGTTATAGGTTACTAAAACTAAAGCTATTAAAAAATTGTATTAATTGAAATCAATTAAAATATCAGCCTAAATATTTTTGAAAAACAAAAATTAACAATGTGGC
Organism: Triplophysa rosa; assembly: GCF_024868665.1. Lineage (NCBI taxonomy): Eukaryota > Metazoa > Chordata > Actinopteri > Cypriniformes > Nemacheilidae > Triplophysa > Triplophysa rosa. Next base: position 23,637,606 of record NC_079893.1, on the reverse strand, counting down.
TGAACATAAAGCCAGAACTGAGATAACAATAACTGTAACATAATAGCAATATGACAAATAAACAAATAAGTAATAAAATGACAAAAACTCTGAGGAAAAAAGACCTAAAATTAACATGAAAACAAAAGCGAATTATAAACATTTGTAAAACAAAACAAAACTATAATAACCAGTAGTTTCATGTAAAATATAACATTTCAAATAAATCCATTTAATCATTATAACATTATGATATTAAGGCCTAATAATCCTGATTATTAAAGCTTTGCATTGTTTTTTTAATTTACTTATTTACCTCATTTAAATTCAGTTTAGGTCAGGTCCTGTATTGGCATTATACAAGTACAACCAAATGCCTTATATGCTGTTAATACTGTAATTAGTTTATTTTTACATATACTTCATTGAAGCATAATAAACAAAGCCTTGACTTTATGTGCTGGTAAGAATGTGTTGTGTTATTTGTATGCACAGAGCAACAATACATCAGTGATGTTCTGCAGTACATTGAACATGGAGACCCTCAGATCAGAGGGGCCACAGCCATCCTCTGTAGTGCTTTAATCCAAGCCATCCATCTAAAGACACGCTACAACACAGAGATGTGGTTGTCTCACATCCACAGCATCACAGGTGAGAACGACATCAAGAAATGCAAATCAAATGAATCAGCAGAGAGTTACAGAATCTATTGGAGTCACCATTAAAATCGCTCTTTTCCCAGGTAACCCAGTGTCAATCGAAGACTTTGTGCCTTTGCTGCAGCGCAGTCTAAAGGACGAATCGTCTGTCACGTGTAAAATGGCCTGTGCTGCTGTTAGGGTGAGAACAAGTCCTCTGCCTTGACTTAACATGATGTCATGAGTTTTGTGAGATTATTATAATATTGTGTTTGTTTATACCACTGCAGCACTGTATCATGGCGCTGTGTAATGGCAGTCACAGTGAACTTGGCCTGCAGCTGCTCGTTGACCTCCTGACCCTGAAGGACTGCTCCTATTGGCTGGTCCGCACTGAGCTGCTCGAGACGCTGGCTGAGATTGACTTCAGGTGAGAACCTGTACTTGGGTTTGACTGTTGTGTGTATATTACATCACACACACTTCAGATATACATGACTTTCCAACCAGTGCATTTGAAGTAAATTTGCTGTTGTTTTTGTGGATGGCAGATTAGTAAGTTTCTTGGAGAGAAAAACTGAGAAGTTGCACAAAGGAGAGCATCACTACACTGGGGTGAGATTGCATATTGTTATGGAATATTTGTTAATTGTATTATATTTATTTTGCTGTTTATTGGTTATTTGTAAAATGAAATGTTTTGAAATATATATTTATAAAATGAATAATATCTGTAATATTTTACATCAGTTATTGAGGCTTCAGGACAGAGTGCTGAATGATGTTGTGCTTCACCTGCTGGGCGACGATGACCCACGAGTAAGACACGTGGCAGCAAACACCATCAGCAGGTATATTCACACACCCGTGTCTACACCGGACGCGACAGGCGCGACGCGACATGACAACCTGCTTGTTCTCAATGGGCCACATCCAGTTTGGACAGCATTTTAAATTATAATCTTTCGAATGCGTTTCTAATGTCTTTTGTCGTGTCGTGTCGCGCAGGTCGTGTCCAGTGTAGACTCGGTGACACACTCCTGCTATCTCTGTCAATTACATCTCAGCTGCACATCATGAACCACACGCTTACATTCTGATGTGTCTCTTCTCAGGCTGGTGCCAAGATTGTTTTACGACTGTGACCAGGCTCAGGCGGATCCGGTTGTGGCCGTAGCTCGAGATCAGAGCAGCGTGTACCTGCAGCTTCTGATGCACGAGACCCAGCCGCCATCACAGTTTACTGTCAGCACTATCACACGGTATAGTACACTGCCACAATACACATCACAACACTATGTGTTCACTGAAAATACACTTTGTATATTATCCCACTCCATTAATTCCAATTTATTTTTAAGTGACTTAAAAACGAAAAAGTCTTCTAAAACTAGTTTGAGAACCACTAAGCTAATACATTGAAAAATGTTACATAACACTATATATCATACATATTTGATCAATTCCTCCATCTGTCTATTATTTCAGTAGTGATGTCACAGATAGTGATCACCAGGCAGCTTTCATGTGAATGTATACACTTACTTCAGTCTTGTACTTTATACGATAATGATATGTTTCACTGCAGGACATACCGAGGCTACAGTCTGTGTCAGAGCTCACCGGACGTTACAATCGACAACAACCTGTCACGGGTCATCACTGCCCTATCTCATGCTCTCACCTCCTCTACGTCCAGAGCCGTGACTGTGAGTGCCTCATGTTTCAACTTTAAACCTGTAGCTCAACTGGTAGAGAATAATGGGAAAAGCATCTGTCAAATGTCACCTTTTAAAGATAATAGGAATAGTTCACCCAAAAATTTAAACGTTCATACTGTATTTTACTTTCCCTCATTACAAATATATATGGCTTTCTGTTTTCAGTTAAACACAAACAACTAGTTGTAATAAAATGTCTTCATTTGATCTTCTTATATTGGATGGGGCCGTTGAAGCTCCTAAAAGAACATACTACCATTTAAAAGTATTAGGGTCATTTCGACATTTAAGAATAACAGTGAACTCATCAAAACTATAGAATAACTCAAATGAAACTTTGGAAACTATTGTGACTACAGAAAGTTAAGAATTTTAGCATCTTCGAAGTAGTCACCTTTTGCCCAGAATTAATATAAATAAACCTTTTTGTATTTTATCAACCAGTTTCTGGAGGTCTCACCCTAAGATACTAAAAGACTAAAGGAGTATACTAATATTAGGAAATACTACCGGAGTTCTTATGTTTTATGGGCTCTAGTTGACTGTCACGCATTTCAAACATAAAACAATAAAAGATTAGTTTTTTAATAAGAGAAATTACCGTGTTAAAAATATTTTTGTCAAATCACAAATATATACTACATACTGGTCAAAAGTATTTTGAGCACTTACTCACTCACCTATTCATATTTTAAATAGTGAGTTCATCAAAACTGTAGAATAACACAAAGGGAACTATGAGGAGTGTTTTGACTAAAAAAAATCTAAACAAAAAAAAAATGCAATTCATATTTTAGGCTTATAGTCTGAAATAGAAAAACAAACACATATCAGTGCTAAATAAAATGGTATGTTGGTAACTTAAAATCATATTAGTTCTTGTCTGTGGTTACAGGAACAGAATTAACAGCAAGAATTGTGAGCATTCGGATTTTGGACACAGCACACCATGTTAATGTTTTACTAAGTTGAGTCTCTCTTGTCCAGTTTGGCTGTTGTGAGGCTCTGTGCCATCTGTCCAGCACTTTCCCAGTGTGCACCTGGAGCACCGGCTGGCACTGTGGCTTTGTGAGCTCCTCTGTGTTTCATCTCAACCGTTCCAGCCAGTACCGCAGCCAAGGACGCTCCATCAGGTACACACACACACACACACAGTGCCTTTTTTTTCCGTTTATTTGTATCACACAATCTAAACATTGCAGGTAGGTGAATGTGCAGTGCCAATGTCATTTTTATTGTTTCATCCTTTCTTGTCACTTTCTTAGTCTTTCTCAGCCTGGCAGTAATGAGGATGTACGCAGGTCTTTGACAGTGGGCGTGGCCAGTATGGTTCTGTCTCTCCTCACCTCCGCCTGGTTTCCCCTTGATCTCTCAGCCCATCAGTCTGCTCTGCTGCTGGCTGGAAACCTTCTTGCAGGTACATGATAAAATCATTCCCTGGAGAGCGCGAGATCTGAAACTTTTTACTGACGAATACATTCTTATCCATCATTTTATGAAGCAGTTGCACCAAAGTGCATGAAGAGTCCATGGGCGGGTGAGGAGGACTCCAGCTCCGCCCCCTCCAAGCAGGAGGAGGCGTGGCCGGCTCTTAGCGACCGCTCTTTGGTTGCTATGGTGGAGCAGCTGTTCTCACACCTGCTGAAGATCCTCAACATCTGCGCCCATGTTCTGGATGACACGCCTCCAGGGCCTGCTGTCAAGGTAGCAAAGCATTCACATGAATACTGATAAGACTAATGCCTTAAACACATCAGTAATATTTCCGTAGCATTGTCCTTGTATTTAAAAAGATGAAATCCTGTTAATTCCTCCTCCAGGCGACTTTGCCATCATTGTCCAATACTCCATCTCTCAGTCCGATCAGACGCAAGGGTAAAGAGAAAGAGGTGACAGAGCCCAGCTCCACTCCCATGAGCCCAAAGAAGGGAGCAGAGACCCACACAGGTGCAGCATCCAGCATCTCATGGTGTTCGTTTATTCATTATTTATCTAATTAATAATCATGGGTATCTTTGTGTGTTTTTCTACAGGCAGAGCTGCAGACGGCACAGCGACAGCAGCGGTTAACAAATCTACAACTCTGGGAAGCTTTTATCACCTTCCTCCTTACCTGAAGCTTTATGATTCCCTGAGAGCTACTCATGCCAACTTCAAAGTTAGTCTGTGTATTATTAGCTCAGTTTATTTCAGATCACTTATTTACCCACTGCTTCTGTTTTAACTAGTGTCTTTAACCATAGCATGTGGAGAAAATCAGCCTTCATCTTGCTTATATTTATTGTTTTGCTTTTCAAGGTTACGTTAGACCTCCACAACACCAATGAGAAGTTTGGAAGTTTCTTGAGGTCAGCCCTAGATGTTCTTTCCCAGGTGCTCGAGCTGGCCACCCTCAACGACATAGGCAAAGTAAGACAACATATCTTTTTACAATTCACCATAATCTTTGATGGCTTAGAAGGAAATTGAAAGCACAATTTCTCTCTGTCTTTATCTTTTAAGTGTGTTGAAGAGATCCTGGGTTACCTCAAGTCTTGTTTCTCACGGGAACCCACTATGGCCACTGTTTGTGTCCAACAGGTCAGACACATGCACAATACTGTATAACTTCTCTTATTTTCTTCAAAGGTTTGAGATTATATTCTGATTTTTTTTACAGTTGTTAAAGGCATTGTTTGGGACCAATCTTGCATCTCAGTATGAAGGGTCTTCATCTTACCCATGTCGGACCCAGGGCAAGGCCCTTCGGCTCGGCTCGAGCAGCTTGAGGCCTGGCCTCTATCACTACTGCTTCATGGCCCCGTACACACACTTCACCCAGGCCCTCGCAGACGCTAGCCTACGAAACATGGTGCAGGCTGAGCAAGAACAGGATGCCTCTGGGTGAGTATATATGAAGAGTTTGGTTCCAAAATGAAATTACTCTGTTGTTAAGATTTTTCAAAAATCATAGTCCGTAGTCTGTTTGAATACTCGATTCTGATTGGCTGGAAGGTGTGCATTAAAACTGTTTATAAAACGGTCAGTTCTGGTCCTTGATTCTGATTGGCTGAGCCGAGTTCTAAGCCGTGACTGCCTTACAAAGCCTAAAAAGCACTTTATTTACTTTATTTTATGAAACCTTGCTACACATATGGAATAACCGTTTTATAAAAGCAATAAGCCCTGCGAAGCAGTGGGTTACAGTGCATTTTATAACAGCTAAGCAGGTTTTAGGCACCCCGCTTCGCGTCGTGGCCGCATTACCACCTCTGGGTATGCATTAACTTTCGATAATTGAACGGCCCGTCGTCAATTATTCCTTACATGTAGTATATAATATAGAGTACCATTCAAAGGTTTAGGGTCAGTTAATCATTCCTTATTTTATTTTTCCACAACTTAGCATAATTGTTAACTCCTAAAACTGTGAATTAACACAATTAATAAGCAACTATGTTTTATGTGTGTTATGCTGTAACTAAAAAAACCCCCCAAAATGTTAGAATTTAAGTGTCTTCAAAGTACTGTAGCCTTGAAAAAGTCTTTAAAGCCACCTCAAAAACAAACGCATTGTGTTTTAAACGGTTGCATTAACTTCTGTTTATTATTTGTTTATACTTTATTGTCCATTTAAAACACGAAATGAAAACATGAAATATGTTGGTAAAATTATAATTTTGTCCATATAATGAATTTTAGACAGCAAAATGTCATTTTCTTACTCAGTTTTATTGTCTTGTTTTCCAGTACAAATATCTAAACATTGCCAAAAGGGCAAGGAAAATAAACGTAATTATATTAAAGAATATTTTTTCTTGTTTTAAGAAGAAACTCACTTCAGGTTTTTAAACCAGAAATGGAGAAAATCATACTATATTTATGTGTGAAATTTGCTTTTGGAGACTATTAGTAAAGATAGAAATTATCTACATTTTGAAGTTAAATTCTGCCCCCTTCTAAAAATCACTCCCTGGATTCCGCCCCCCACGTTTCACCATTTCCAGCCCTGTTTGTACTAGAAAAGACGAAATACTAAATCAGAAAATGATTTTTTGCAGTGTACGCTTTCAAAAAAAAAAAATATATATATATATATTTTAAGATAATGACAAACATTTCTGTCAAATGACATCTTTTCAAGAGAATTACTTGTACCTGTATATTTTATTTGTTTTCTCTGTAATCCTGCAGATGGTTTGATGTCATGCAAAAAGTGTCCAATCAGCTGAGGTCGAGCATTACCAATGTCACTCGCCATCGAGGGGATAAGGTAACCTGTCTGATGTAATAAATTGCTAAGGGAAGGAGTTTTGAAAATCCAAGGGTGTAAGAGTGTTTGTAGAATCATGAATTCCTTTCCCTTCACGTACTTATCAAAGTAGCATGACGTTCTTTATTCCTTCTGTGTTCTGTACCTGATGGAGAACTCCACGCGTGTGTCTTTCAGAACGCAATTCACAATCACATCCGCTTGTTTGAGCCTCTGGTGATAAAGGCGTTGAAGCAGTACACCACCAGCACTTCAGTGGCCCTGCAGAGACAGGTGCTGGATCTACTCGCCCAGCTGGTGCAGCTGAGGGTCAACTACTGCCTGCTGGATTCAGACCAGGTGAGTCATCATAACCTGTGAATCAAACAATATCCTACTAGGCTGAATGGACCTGACTAATGAAACTAACTAGACAAGCCAAATCCTCCTTGATGTTTCCAATTTAACAAAACATTGTTTGTTGTAGGTGTTCATTGGTTTCGTGCTAAAGCAGTTTGAGTACATTGAAGTAGGGCAGTTCAGGTACGACCCGCCGATGTACCAGTGCACTCAAATGCACAGATCTGCTAATATTGTATGTGTGCTCTTAATAAATGTGACTGATGTAGATCTGTGTTTATGTAGGGACTCGGAAAAGATTGTGCCCAACATTTTCTTCTTCCTGGTTTTGCTGTCATATGAGCGCTACCACTCCAAGCAGATCATCAGCATCCCGAAGATCATTCAGCTGTGTGACGGCATCATGGCCAGCGGCAGGAAGGCAGTAACACACGGTGTGTAGAATCACGGTGGCCTACGGAAAGCTCAAATGTAACAAATGAGATGTAGGATTAAGATTGAAGATGTCTTGTCTCATTGGATTAAACCGTTTAAATTTAGGGATGAGACAAAAAAGTATTACTTTGCTTTAGATAGCAAAATCATCATTTTCTCATCTTCATTTCCCAGCAATCCCTGCTCTGCAGCCCATCGTGCACGACCTGTTTGTGCTTCGGGGCTCTAATAAAGCGGATGCAGGGAAAGAGCTGGACACCCAAAAGGAAGTGGTGGTGTCCATGCTGCTGCGCCTCATTCAGCACCACCAGGTACCGCTGATGCTGCGTTTGTTTGTTTGTTCATATGCATCAATGTAGATGCTTGGAAATGCTTTTTCTTATGATGTTGCTGCATTCAGGTATGTTGGATTCATTGTGTTTGTGTAGGTGCTGGAGATGTTTATTCTGGTCCTACAGCAGTGCCATAAAGAAAATGAAGATAAGTGGAAGAGGCTTTCGAGACAGATCGCTGACATCATCCTGCCAATGATCGGCAAACAGCAGGTCTGATCAGGACATCCGTATGATTTTTCATGGCAGTTTTCATCTCAAATTCAGATCGTAGTCATTGTGGATTGTCTTCTGTGTTTGGCAGATGCACCTGGACTCCCATGAGGCACTGGGCATGTTAAACACACTGTTTGAGAGTGTGGCACCCTCCTCCCTGAGGCCAGTGGACATGCTACTGAAGAGCATGTTCATCACACCGTCTACCCTTGTGAGAAGCCGCAGTCATACGTCAAATGAAATACAAAGAATTAGGATGAAACGCTTATAACCTTGTTAAGTGGCTCATTGTGTCCCTGTGCTCTTCTTAGGCATCGGTCGGCACGGTGCAGTTATGGGTGTCCGGAATTCTCGCCATCGTTCGTGTTCTCATCTCGCAGTCCACGGAGGACATCATTCTGTCTCGCATTCAAGAGCTTTCCCTGTCGCCATACCTCCTCTCCTGTGCCACCATCCAGCAACTCTGTGACGATGACCTCTCACCCCCCGCAGCCCCGCCCACTATCCCAGAAGAGTCCAATGGGGAGCCTCAGCGCTTCCCTCCTGAGGAAACCTTTGCCAGGTAAATACTGCATTTTTCTGAATACATTAGCTGCATGTGCCTGACTCTCAATTACTCTCTTACTTTCTGTCTGTCTGTCAGGTTTTTGTTGCAGTTGGTGGGGGTGTTGTTGGATGATATTGCCAGTAAGCAGGTGAAGGTCGACATGAGTGAGCAACAGCATACGTTCTACTGTCAGCAGCTGGGCACGTTACTCATGTGTCTGATCCACATCTTTAAATCAGGTGCATACACTCGCATGTTCTCATATCTTACCGAAATGCGTAAATGTAACATTTTTCAAGAGACCTACCCACATTTATGAAGTTATGATAACTTGATTTCTGTTGTTGTTATGAAACCAGAGGGTCTTTGTAAAAAAGATCAACAATGCTGGTGCTGGCTAACTTTTTTAAATGCTGACAAGGAAAGAGAGAGAGGCAATATGTACCAGTGTCATTGCATTAGATAAATGTATAGTGTTTTGTGCGAAAAATGGATTTCAGACCTTTTCTCAGAACTAACTTTTACCAATTGGTCCCAATGTAATTTTAAATGAATGTATAAAGTCAGTTCTCTTTACTTTGACACTGGTGTCTTGGCAGAACAACAACCGCTCTAATGTCGTCTTTACACAGGCGAGTTAAGGCGCCTCTGTGGCGGATTAAATTTCTGTGTAAAGACGCAATGCCGCATGAAAGCCGATCTAAAATATGCCGGCTCTGACCCGCCTCAGACCCTAGTATCAAAGACGCGTCTCTGATGCGTCTCAGGATTAGTGTAAATGAAGGTGCATTAAAGCCGCTCTAAACTACGTCACTGTCATGTCAGCAGAAAGCGAGAGGGAGAAGATGAAGCCAAAAACACACAGCGACATTTGTTATAGGCTATTAATAACAACGCAGATTTTTTAAATAATTCAAACATACATTTTTCGTTTCATTTCTTCATAAAATGATTTAAATGTTTGGAGTATTTTTGTGCTGTGGCTGTTTACTCAGACAGGCTGTGGCACAGTTTGAATGCATGATGTGAATTTTGAGACTGTTTTCAGCCATTAAAATAGTTTAAATTAGTTTTTTGTGGCAAATAACATTTATTTCGTTTCGTTTCTTTTTAAAGTTAATTTAGAAAAATGTTTGGAGTATGATCGTTTGTGACGGTGTGTGCGCGGAATGCAGATTTTTTTATTTGAACTCATGACATGAAATATTATTATTTAAATTCCTCCTTTAGCTCCTCTCCTTCTTAAGGAAAAAACCTTCCGATACGTGGGACATGATCACATGCAGACCTGTTTGTCAGACATTATGCAGTGCTGCATACCGCAGGAGTTATTTAAATAGGCTAGCTCTCGCGTTACTTAAGCGGATGGGTCTGCGCAACACGCGCATGAAGTCGAACACATAATTAATCACAAACTTAACATTACTCTATATTGTGATGAGAGAGTGTGTGCTTTTCTTACCGTTTACCTCAAAACAGTCGCATCATAATAATGTAAGTGTGCTTCGGTCCAGATCGTAAAGTGAGGACAGTAGGAGTGGGGACAGTAGCGCTTGTGCACAGATGCCCGGCCCTAGGAGCGTAAATGATTTGGGTCTCATCGGGCTAGAATTGAAATGCAATACGACAAATATAACGACAAATGATTTTGTCGTTAGCCTATATATCCAAAAGCATCTAATTGAGGACAATATTTCATACACGACAACGATCTGGTAACATTTACTGTAACACCGGAACTGTTCATTTACCTGGTCGACAGTGACTTTCTGGCTCTTTAAAACAACTTTTGGCGTCTTTCAGTATGCGGTTCGTTTGGCATCTTTCAATTCATTTAAAATGTTGCATTTATAGCTAATATTGTTTTTATCCTAAAGTATGCATTGTTATTATTAGTGTCAGTATTTTTTTTAGTTTATATTGTTTAATTTAAGGCATTATTTTATAGCATATTTTTAGAACAGTGCTTTTGTGGTTACGTTCAGCATTATTTCGCATAATTTTAATTCCTGTGTAAATGCATTTATGCCGCTTTAGAGCCGCATTAACGGTCTGTGTAAATACACATTTATGCCGCTTCAGATTCGGTTTCTGTGCCGCCTTTGCTGTGTAAAGAGGCCTCAAATCATTTAAAATGTTTGTGCACAATAATATATTACTCATAATATTTATAAATGACAACCAGAAAGTCTCCAGATACTTTTTGCAACAATCATTAATCTGCAATAGTCTTTAAAATCTTTCTTTAAAATAACTGAAATAAGCACTGAAAATAAAGGGTGAAGTTGTTATCCAATGCAGTGACATTCATACATTTTTTGTGTCTCTTAAAAAAATGTATACTATATCAATTTCTCTGGAATTATTACATTTCCCATAATCCTTCATACTCCTTTACGACTTGCTGTGCGTGTGTTCACTACTCTCTGGATGGGTTAAATGCAGAGGTCACATTTCGGGTATGGGTCACCATAACTGACAAATAGGTCACTTTCACACTTTTTTCACTTTTTTTCCCTCTAGGAATGTTCCGGCGAATCACCGCGGCGGGCAGCAGGCTGCTGAAGGTGGAGGGAGGGGAGGGGGGTAGTTTTTATGCCCTTGAGGGTTTGAACACCCTTGTGCTTCAGCTCATCACAACACACCCGTCTCTGGTCCTGCTCTGGTGTCAAGTTCTTCTCATCATCAACTACACGAACTACACCTGGTGGTCAGAGGTGCATCAGACCCCCAGGTCAGACTGCTTTTGAACTTTTAAACCGGCCTAAATTGAAATTCTGGTAATTCGAGGAAATCTAATGCGGATGTAATTTGTGGGAGTAAATAACAAATTACCCTGCCATTGCTTTTGTGTGATTACATTTATAAGCTTGTTTAGTGGGGCTTGAAATAGCTACTTTAAGAGGCAAAAGCCTGCAGTGAATCTGTCCTCGTTTAATTGCATGCTACTTTTCCCGGAATCGACGTGTTTTCTCCCGATCGCTCCATCAGGAGGCACAGTCTGTCTAGCACTAAGCTTCTGAGCCCACATTCATCTGGAGAAGAGGAGAGGCCTGAGGGAAATCTAGCCATGTGTAACCGAGAGATCGTTCGTCGAGGGGCGCTCATCCTCTTCTGTGACTACGTGGTGAGATTTCTTAAGCAGCCTGTGCCATTTGTATTTCCTAATCCCAGAATTCCACTTTTCCACAATTCATTTGACCTTTTTACCTTCCTTCATTCTCTTTCGGCCTCAGTGTCAAAACCTGCATGACTCCGAGCATTTAACGTGGCTGACGGTGAATCACGTGAGTGATCTCATCAGTCTTTCCCATGAGCCTCCGGTGCAGGACCTCATCAGCGCTGTGCACCGAAACTCGGCGGCCAGCGGCCTCTTCATACAGGCTATACAATCACGCTGTGACAACCTCTGTACTGTATGTACACACACTTTGGATTCGTATTTCATTCTGTGCTTACCTTTTCATGTCATGTATGTATGAAATGTGTAAATACACAGCCTGTGATGCTGAAGAAGACCCTGCAGTGTTTGGAAGGAATTCATTTGAGTCAGTCTGGCGCTCTGCTCATGCTATACGTGGACAAACTCCTCAACACGCCGTTCCGTGTGCTGGCTCGCATGGTGGACACTCTCGCCTGCAGACGTGTGGAGATGCTGCTTGCCGAGACCCTGCAGGTTAAACACATACACATTCAAGAACAATAACCAACTTACTTCATAGTTGTGTTATAATGGGAAGCATGTCTTATAGTTCACTCAAAAATGATTTATACAGGTTTGAAATGACATGAGGGTGAGCAAATGATGACAGAATTTTCATTTTTGGGTGAACTAGCACTTTAAAGCTTACATGCAGATCATATACTAATAAACTGTTATGGAAAATTGTGTTTTGAGATTGTGAAGTAATTCATGCCTTTTCTCATTGCAGAATAGTATAGCTCAGCTACCTCTTGAGGAGCTGGACAGAATTCAACAGTACCTGCAGACCAGTGGCCTTGCGCAAAGGTAAAATGGCTGGGAATAGAACCCGGGACCTTGGTGTTGCTAACGTGATGCTTTATCAGTTGATATGCCCACTTACATAGAAAAGCAAGGAAAAAGCTGCATAGTGGAACGCAAGAAAAAATGTTCTGTGTCAACGGCCCCTAAATCATTAATATCAGTATTGCATTACTGTCAAAATAATGATTGTCATAATTATTTTCAGAGCTTTAGAAAACGTTCTTCTTTCTTGATTCCAGGCATCAGCGGTTCTACTCCCTGCTGGACCGGTTCAGAGCCACAGTTGCTGAAGATACCACAAGTCCTGCTGCCCCTATTACCTCACACCCACTAGATGGGGACCCGCCCCCTCCACCTGAAAATGTTGAACCCAATAAGGTAAGACTTCAGTCATATAAGTGGAGTTTTTCTTAATAGTTTCAAATTGAAATTATTTTGTATTATTCCTATTATTTACATGTCCTTTGAGCTAAACATCTTTGTTATATAAGTTTTGTTTATGTTGTGCGATAAAATGCATGTTCCAGGAGTGGTACGTTGCTCTGGTGAAGTCTCAGTGTTGTTTAAGAGGTGAAGGAGCTCTTTATGAAACCACCGAGCTGCTGACCAAACTTCCCCAACCTGATCTGAACACCATAATGACCTGCAAGGTAAAGACCAAATGTATACGTGTTCACACCTGGTGTTAACATCGGTCACGTGTGGTCCAGATCAGAGGTGGACAGTGCTAAATAGGGCGTTGATGATCAAAACATTTTGTCATTCTGTCACTCACTATATTCAGAGGTAGCCATGAACACATCTTGTTGGTTAAAGTCTTGGAAAACTGCAAACTCGCCCAACTTTATCTTATGCAACTTTCCAAAACAACCATCTGGTTTCAAAAAATGTGTACATGCACTGTTTGGTGCAATTTGTCATGAACTCCCACTTTATGAAATCTGATCGCATGTGGTCACTGGAGATGCATCGGTGACGGGTGTTATTACCAGGTGACAGCAACACAAGCGCACACACTGAATGTGTTATTTTACTGCAGGACTTTAACCTGTGTCTGCTGGCATCATGTGTGAGTGTTGGTGCGCAGCGGCTGTGTAAGCATCACGGGGCGGTATTATTTGAGACAGCTCAGCAGGTGGCCTTTGAGCGATTGGCTGGTGTCATAGAGCTCCTCCCCTCCCCTCACCAGCCCCTCCTTATCTCATCCAAGTCCTGTACGGACTCCTACATGGAGAAAGTCAATCAGGTGTATGGTGAGTCACAATTAAATGAGTTTGCATGATTCCAAATTAGATTTGTTTTTTGAGTCAACTGAGTACTGCATGTGTGTGTCACAGGTGAGCCTGGGTTTTATCAGACCGTGTTGAGTCTGTGTGGGGTGTTGAGTCAGTATCTGATGTCTCTGTCCAAACTTCCCTCGTCCCTGAACATTCCCAAAGACAGAGAGACACTCATTGCCACCTTCAGCACCCTTGCCGTAGAGGTAAGACTGACCAAAGTCATTTCACGGAAGTCGTGCGACTCTGCAGCCATAGCAAGACCACCGTCCTATCTACTTGAATAGGGAAAGACAGATATTTCCAAACTCCCTGGAACAATAATAATTAAATAGCATTTTTCAGACCAACAATTAAAGCTGACAACAAATGTACCATAACTTTTGTCATTTAAAGTGATAGTTCACGCAAAAATGAAAATTCTGTCATCATTTACTCACCCTCTAGTTATTTCAAACCGTTATGACTTTCTTTCTTCCGCAGAACACAAAAAATATATATTTTGAAGAAACTTGGTAACCGAACAGCACTGACCCCCATTCACTTCTATTGTATGGAGACAAAACCAATGCAAGTGAATGGGGTCCAGTTTACAACATTCTTCAAAATATCTTCTTTTGTGTTCTGCGGAAGAAAGAAAGCCATACAGGTTTGAAATGACAAGGGTGAATAAATGATGACAGATTTTTTTTGGGGGGGGTGAACTATCACTTGTTCAGGGAAATATGAAGAGACAAATAAAAAATATATATGTAAACCGTTGTATTTTCTCTCTGTCTATAGGTGGTGGTGTGGCGTTTGCTGCAGGATCAGCTGCCTCTGAGTGTGGACATTCAGATGAGTTTATCATGTCTGTGTTTGGCTCTCCAACAGTCGGTGGTTTGGACACACTTCACCTCCCGCTCCTACCTCTCACATACCTGCTCTATAATTCACTGTATACAGCTCCTCATCCATGCAGGTGAGCTCTGGGAAACAGTTTAAAGAAACAGTTCACTCAAAATGCTGTTTTTTCATGCAAAGCTATTGTATGACCTGGTACATAAGTATTTTGGAGTTTGTTTTAATGAGTTTGTATTTTTGGGTGAACTGTTCCTTTAATAAACTTTATAACAAAAACATGAATTGAATATGTATTCAATTGATATTTATTTGGTTATTTATGATGTTATGTTATGTAGTCGCTGTTGGTCCGGGTGACCAGCTTCTGAGGCCAGAGAGGAAAACATCACATACAGATCAGTCAGAAGACGACCAGTTGGACTCGGCGTCAGATAGTGAGTGAACACGCACCTTCCCACGCACTGATCCACAATAACCACAAGTGTTGTAAGAGAACGTTACTGTGTTTTTCAGATCAGCGTGAATGGCGGTGTTGTGAGATCATGGCTGAGCTGGTTGAAAGTCTGCAGAGTGTGCTGGCTCTGGGTCACCACAGAAACAAGAACATCCCAGCGTTCCTTACGCCTGTCCTCCGGAACGTAATCATCAGTCTGGCCAGGCTGCCCCTCGTAAACAGCTACACCAGGATCCCACCTCTGGTGAGTTGATGTTTCGTATGTGGTGAATATACGTATATGGGTAATTGACGAATAAATCTTGTCCTATGTGTCCTATGGTGAGACATAGAAAAATTTAGGAAAGGTTCATTATTAATATTTATATTTAATTATTCATCATGTAAAATAGCGTAAGAGAGATTTATCTTCATAGTTAGTTTTTTTTTTTCAAAATGTCTGCCGTCACAGCAGAGGACATATTTGCATATTAGTCTGTCAACTACCCATATGAAAACTGTATAAAAGTGATTGTGTGATGATGTGTTTCGTTTTGCAGGTCTGGAAGTTGGGCTGGTCCCCCAGACCTAGTGGAGAGTTTGGTACAGCTTTGCCTGAAATCCCTGTGGAGTTTTTTCAAGAGAAAGACGTCTTTAGAGAATTCCTCTATCGCATTAACACACTGGGTATGAGACTTTTTTGTCTTACGCGGTGTTATTTAAGGTTATCCTAAATACTGACTTTCACATTTTTAAATAGGGCGTTTTTTGGAAAATATTTATAAAGTGTTAGAGATGCACCGGGCAAAAATCGGTACTGGTCGATAAAAGCAATTTTCACACCATCGGCTATCGGTTAAAAACAGCCGATGATCAGTGCCGATATATCCGATATATTTGTGCTTTGTATATAGGAAATGTTAAGAAACATCACCAGTTTGATGTTTAATATTAATAGTCATTATATGAATTAATAACATTTAGAAAGTTAAGAAATATTAAGTTAATCTTCAGAATCTGTATTGGCAGATGTTTCTCCGAATAATCGGCTATCGGTATCGGTGGAGAAATTTAGTATCAGTGCATCTCTATTAAAGAGTTTAGCTCGATTTTTCCATGTGCTCTCTTTGCAGGCTGGAGCAGTCGGACACAGTTCGAGGAGACATGGGCCACTCTGTTGGGGGTGCTGGTCACTCAGCCAATCACGATGGACCAAGAAGAGGAGAGCCAGCAGGAGGTGAATTACTAGATATCATCAACAAAATAAATGTTTCGTGTTTTTATATACAGCTGTTTGTTGTTACTGGGATGTGAGTTTTGAATGAGACATATCTATTTGCATTGCAGGAGGATCTGGAGAGGACGCAGATAAATGTACTGGCGGTTCAGGCCATCACCTCTCTAGTGCTGAGTGCCATGACTCTACCAACAGCTGGAAATCCAGCCGTCAGCTGTCCTGAACAACAACCTCGCAACAAGATCCTTAAAGCTCTGGACACTAGGTGTGTACGCACACAGTAAACGTCTCTTGTGAACTTTTCCCACTTTAAATTGTTAACCCAAGTTCGAATGGTTAAGGGTAGTTGAGGGTTAAAAGTGGTCTTAATCAGTTAGTTGTCTCAGAAGTGAATAGTGAGTTGTGTGTTTGGCAGATTTGGCCGTAAGCTGAGTGTCATTAGAGGTATGGTCGAGCGCGAGATTCAGGCCATGGTGTCAAAGCGAGACAACATCGCCACACACTTCCCCTATCAAGCTTGGGACCCCGTGCCATCATTATCGTCATCGACAGCTGGTCAGTCCTCGGCAAATTGATTTTATTGCTCGGTAGGTTTCTTGTTGGATTTATGACCTTTGCATGTTTGTGTATGTCTACATATTCAGGCACCCTCATTAGCCATGAGAAACTACTTCTGCAAATAAACACAGAGAGGGAGATGGGCAACATGGACTACAAACTGGGACAGGTAAAGTAATCCAGAACTACAAAAAACCTTCTAAAGCAGTTTTGAATGCACTTTCCTGTCTGCATGTTATTTACAGTTGTGCTCTTATACACTCTGCAGGTGTCCATTCACTCAGTTTGGTTGGGGAATAATATCACCCCTCTGAGAGAAGAGGAGTGGGGTGAGGATGAGGAAGATGAAGCAGATGCTCCGGCACCTGCCTCACCTCCAGTGTCACCAATAAACTCCAGGTCAGAACACGGATTGTGCTCAGTACGTGGTAATGTGGCATCCTGGTTGTAGTTATGCAGCGTACAGCTCCTTAAAGCAACACTATAGAAATTTTGCTCACGACTCCCTCATGTGGTTGATAAGCGCAATTGTCTGTTACCAGTGTCAGAAATAATGTCGCTAATGTAGTGTTGTCACGGTACCAAAATTTCAGTAGTCGGTACCAATACCAGTAAAATTCCACGGTTCTCGGTACCAATTTCGGTACCAAAGCAAAACACCAGTACATGCTAATTGAAACACAATTTTATTAATAAAGCTCATTGTTAATATACTGTAAATGTATATAAAGTAGGGCTGTCAACGTTAACGCGTTAACGCATGCAATTAATTTTTTCAAATTACCGCGTGAGAAAATATTTATCGCAATTAACGCAGCATCCATTTGTTTTGACATCCTTTGTCTAGCGTTACATTATGTAATCACGCTCTTATTCGTGTACAGGCTTTTAAACCACTTAAGCGCGATTTGAAACAGTTGCTTTGAGGCGTTCAATGAAGATAGACAGCTTCTAAACTGTGGGACGCGGCAAAACGCAACGAGAGGTCCAGTCTGGTGTGTACAGTAACGGCTGCGTCGGTGAATCTCTGTCAGACAGCGCATCCGTGTTAAGTTCTCTTTCGTGCTTGAATGGATAAAACCACACAAGATTATGTCAGAAAGCCCGTTTTGTCTAGCATTTTCTTAAGCACAGACTTCAAAGTGTAAAATAAAATCTTAAATGAATGCAAAGAGTTGTGAAAATGGGAGTGCGGTGACGGTCAGATCTGCGTACTAAGACAGCTCTTAAAGGGGCCGCGTTCTTAAACGTGCTGCTGTGACTCCTGTCACTAATGTTAATCAAAGAACAAAATAAAAGAAGAAATCAATGTGATTTTATAGCTTTAATGAGAATTCTTCTGCATTTAATTTATAATTTAGCATTAAAGACTGTAAAGTGTCCTTCAATTTCCTACATGAGCTCTCAATTATACTGTTGAATGGCTATAATTAATGTTAAAATAATCAATTTAATAGAGACATCAGTTACAATACTAATATCAAAATGTTAGCTTTCATAAAATGATGCTGTTAAAGAAATATGTTGTTTCTACATCAATTTGAAGATTAAATGTGAAATTATTAAAATGTAAAAGTATATTTTAAAATATAATTGTTGTGTGCGATTAATCGTGATTAATCACAGAAAAAATCTGTGATTAATCCGATTAATTTTTTTAATCGATTGACAGCACTAATATAAAGCAATGCCATTTTGTATACATGAAGTATACAAGTTAATTGTTGCTGAAACGGTGCTCACTGGGGTCTTTCATGCTGATGAACATCCTCCTCAGTCTGCTGCTGTATAAGACAAATAGAATAAACTTCAGTAAGTCAACTGACTGAAAAAACTCATAATTGCATAATATGCAATATTAAAACAAACATCAGTTTTTATACTGCATTTACACAAGACTACTTACATTAAGGTAACTGTATATTAAAATAATAAATGCAACAGATATATTTTTCTTTAGTTTAAATGTGGCTTTTTAAACCTAATAGAGTTATCTATCCAAGACATACACATTGCTAATGATACAGTTAGTATGCTAGTTTTCAGATAGGCCTATATAAAATAGGTACTGTAAACCCCATCTTGTCCTCCCATTAATTTTACCCCATTCCATCTGCTACAACATTCATAATGCAAACGCGAACAGAATTTGAAACTTACCGCTTGAACTTGTTAACTTAAATCCGGATGTTTCCTCCTTTCACCACAAAACTCTGTTCGTTTTCTTCATGATATGACTTAATCTGAAGTATTTCTGTGCGCATCTCTTGTGGATCGGAGCTGCGCTTATCCGCTCATCACGTCTTATTGCGTCTATAAAAAGTTTCCGACTGACAACCTGTCAGACAGAGCATCAGTACCGGGTCTTATGAAAATTAGGTACGACAACTTTTTTATTTTTAGGTACCGACTTGGACCCGAAGTACCGGGACTTTTGACAACACTAGTCACTGTATAAGCTTCCCCGTGGGCACACGTGAATTTATTTACTAAGCTGGTGAAACCGGCGAATGCAGAAACGTCATTTGGAAACCATGTCGCACTCTTCCGCAGGCAGGGGATGGGCGGGGCTGTGTGTACCGACCCGAACACAGAACTTATAGAGTGTGGTTGCAGCCGTTATGAGGCTGCTCAGGTAGCAGTGGCAGTAGAATTCGTCCAGATAAGAGTTGTTTTACCACTGAAATAATTTTAGAGACATTATTTTAAGGTCGAAAAAACTACAAAGTGTTGCTTTAAAACATGGAACCAAAAGGTGTCCTTAAGTTTTCTTGGTCATGGAAAAATAAAAAAAATTCTAGTTAAATTTCAAATAAACATAAGCTTACATGTTTCTAGTTTTACTTTGCTTGAAGTATTTATATCTTTTTTATATACTTGGTGTGACGAGGAAGGCGGGACGAGAGCCGTGAGGGAACGACGCGAGAGCTCCATGAAGCATAAGAGAAGGAGCGACAGGAAGGTACGACGAGAGAGGACCAGGCCTGGATTTTCTCTTGTCGTACCTTCCTGTCACTCCTCTTATGCTTCCGGAGCTCCTCCGTGAGAGATGCGAGACGAGTGTAATGCGTCGTTGCCTCACGGCTCTTGTCCCGCTCCTCGTCACACTTAGTATTTAGGAATGGCTTAGTTTAGCATACAATGTCACACCTGCTATTGTCTAACCTGTTACGTTGTGTTTACCCAGTTTCTCCTCTGTCCACCCTGTTCACCGTGTAGTGTTTGTTATATTAAGTAAAATCAACATATATTATACATGTTTTACGGGTTACTTTTATTAATTGGCAAAATAAAGTAACTTAAAATGGGACTAAATTCCATGAAGTCCCTTTTTATGCATTAAAATTACGGTGTGGCATAGACATAACATGGCCTTTTTTAAATAATACTTGTATCGTAATACTTTATTGAAATACAGTTGCAGGGTAAAGTGAGGGACATTTAAGCCCTTAGAAAATGTCAATATTACATTAACTATTAATTCTAAACATTTAAAAAGAGATGAGAATGTCCTTTAACAGGGGGGACATTTGGCCTGTGTCACATGGTAAAAAACTCTGGTAAAAATTACTACACCATATTACCCTGTGCTGGACCAGTATATTTTTCTTACAGTTTAATAAGCCCTCATTTAACCGAAATGATAAAATCGTGGAAAGTTTAGCCTTTTTTGGGGTGGGGGGAGTTACTGCTCTGAAATGGCACCGAATAGTAGGAATGACCCAATTATTATCTTAAATGCATAATAATAATTATATGTATTATTTTAGGTAAATTTATTTTATGAAAGTATTTTAAATACTGAATATGCGAGATATCGTCGTCATGGGTAAAACGTTGTTACATAATTTGTTACAAAACTATGGCTGCTGTAGAAAAAACATTGTTCATTTGTAGTCACCATGATTTAACGGTCTGAACCCTGGCTCCAGACCTGACCCAATGTAATTGTCTTCTTACCCTGTTTAGGAAGCATCGTGCTGGTGTTGACATCCACTCCTGCTCCCAGTTCCTCCTGGAGCTCTACAGTCAGTGGATCCTCCCCGGCAGCCCCAGCAGCAGGAAAACACCTGTTGTGCTTGTCAGTGAAGTGGTCAGATCGGTCAGTGCTTGATTTTAGTCTTTTTTATGTGCTCTTGCATTAGACAAACAACTTTTGCGACAAGTAAAACACAGCAAGTGACTCAGTGGCTTGAGTATGTTTTGGTTTTAAAATTATAGACCAAGCGAAAGATCCAGAGGCTGGGAGAAAAACCTTAAGTGTTTACCGTAGAGGTTTACCACTAGTGCCTCTTCTACACACTCGTCTCTGAAATTTGTAGTTCACTTACATCCTCTGTTTGTCTGTCTCTTTTAGCTGCTGGCAGTGTCTGATCTCTTCACAGAGAGGAATCAGTTTGATATGATGTTCTCCACTCTGACTGAGCTGCAGAAGGTTCATCCACCAGAAGATGAGATCCTCAATCAATACCTCGTACCAGCTATCTGCAAAGCAGCGGCTGTGCTAGGAATGGTAAGGGTGTATATGCACATCCAACCCCCCATAGTTGCATAAATAAGTCCTTGCTATACCCGAAGCGTTCATTGCTCGCAAACACTGCATGTCGATGTATTTCTGTGTCGTCAGGATAAAGTTATCGCAGAGCCCGTGTGTCGTCTTTTGGAGAGCACCTTACGCAGCACTCACCTGCCCAGTCGAATTGGAGCACTACATGGGGTTCTGTATGTGCTAGAATGTGATCTACTAGACGATACGGCACGCCAGCTTATTCCAGCCGTCAGTGACTACCTGCTCTCCAACCTAAGAGCTATTGCTCAGTAAGTAACTTACCTGTTGGTAACAACAGTGGTGCCCATATACATCTATTGTACGGACACTAAACCAATGGAAGTGAATAGGTACTGCCGTTATTCGGTTACCGGCATTCTTCAAAATATCTTCTTCTCTCAATGTTTGTTGTTTTATTTAAAAGAGTATAGGGTTAGAGGTTAACGCTTGGCATCCTGCATCGGATGAAAGACTTCCCACTGATACCATCTCTCTTAAGAGGTTATGCCCCATGCAGTCAAAGCTAATGCCAGAGCTTCTGTGGCATGCTGAGACTCAATAACAGGTTCACATCGGCAATCACAACACATGCTTTGCCACATGGTCATCAGCTCCTCATTAGCTATAATGGATGGTGTCTTACTGAGATCTGAGATCCCTCATTAAAGACCAGGCCTAGAATTAGAACTAGATAGCCTCACTAAAACACATGAGCATGTTTAACAAAGTCTGTGTTTCTTTCAGCTGCGTGAACCTGCACAACCAGCAGCACGTGTTGGTGATGTGCGCCGTGGCCTTCTACATGATGGAGAACTACCCTCTGGACGTCGGGTCAGAATTCAATGCCGGGGTCATTCAGGTGAGAGAAGATTGGGGATGCTATACAGTGATCAGTCTGATTCTGGACTTGATTCATTTCTTAACGCTTGATGTCACTACAATTTCAGCTGTGCTGTGTGATGCTTTCGGCTAGCGAAGAGGCCACACCATCTGTCATCTACCACTGTGTCCTGCGAGGTCTGGAGCGACTGCTTCTTTCCGAGCAGCTTTCACGCGTGGATGCGGAGACGCTGGTCAAGCTGAGCGTTGACCGCGTGAACATGCCCAGTCCACACCGCGCCATGGCTGCCCTGGGTCTCATGCTGACCTGCATGTACACAGGTGTGGCTGGAGAGGAAGGCAGGACACATTTCAGCTTCATCTTTAATACTTACCCACCCTACTAACATCAACAGCTAAAAAATGACTCCCTGTAGATGCTCACCCTACTAATATAGCACATAGCAGCAGATTCCTCAATATGTCAGGGTTTGTTTTGTTAATTTGTGTTCCTCTCTAGTCTTTGAGAGGTCTGATTTATATGACTTAAAGGTATCGTGGAATGCTATGACTTCAGAGTTTTGTAGAAGTCCAGTTTTGCAAATGAATCGTCAGAATGTACAGAATTTTGGATACTTTCCTCTAACTGTAGGCCGTTTTGCTCCACAGGGAAAGAGAAGGGAAGTCCTGGGCACCCTGCCGATGCAGACCCTACAGCTCCGGATAGCGAATCGGTAATTGTTGCCATGGAGCGTGTATCCGTTCTCTTTGACAGGTATGTCTCCTTAAAGAAACATTCTTTGTCTTGTTACATTTCTGTAAGAATTTATGATGCCATTCAAATGATTTGTTCGAGGAAAATCTCATCGCTATTCTTACCACAGGATCCGCAAAGGCTTTCCGAGTGAGGCACGCGTGGTATCCCGGATCCTTCCCCAGTTCCTGGATGACTTTTTCCCACTGCAGGACGTTATGAACAAAGTCATCGGAGAGTTCCTGTCCAATCAGCAACCTTACCCGCAATTTATGGCAACGGTGGTCTACAAGGCAAGCAGTTGGCTCAGAATTTGTTATTGTTTTCTCAGTCCAACAGTTTCTGTGTCAATATGGTGCGTGTATTTTTTGCTACAGGTATTTCAGACACTTCATGCAACTGGCCAGTCCTCCATGGTCCGTGATTGGGTGCTCCTCTCTCTGTCAAACTTCACGCAGAGAACACCTGTCGCCATGGCAATGTGGAGCCTGTCTTGTTTCTTTGTCAGTGCTTCTACCAGCCAGTGGATCTCTGCCCTGTATCCTTAAATATGTAAATCTGTTCTCGTTCTTTATTGGGACCATACTGATATTGTAAAATTGCACACTTACTGTTCCATGCTTTTTTCCTTTTCTTCTACTTTTCCCTTGTTTTTCTTAACTTCCCATTCCCTTTAGTCTGCCTCACGTTATAAGTCGCATGGGGAAGTCGGACACAGTGGACGTTAGTCTTTTCTGTCTTGTCGCTATGGATTTCTATCGACACCAGATTGATGAAGAGTTAGACCGAAGGGCCTTCCAGTCCGTCTTTGAGATGGTGGCGTCTCCTGGTAGTCCTTATTACCAATTGCTGTGCTGTTTGCAGAGCATTCACCAAGACACATCCTTATAATATAAAAAATTCCAAAACAACAAGTACATCATAAGACATCAAAAAAAGAACACAATATGGTCCATACAAAAGCTTCACAATGGGAGGAATGGCCACAATAAACTATTATCTTGGATTGGATATCGTGGAGGTGGATTGGTTGCTATGAAAATGATTGCCCCAAAATAGTTTATAGTTATTAGAGACAGTGGGACCAATATAAACCACAAGACATCCAAATGACCTCTAGTCTGTAGTAATATTACAAAAATACCACAACTGTAAAAAAGACTGACTTCAGGTCGTGGTGATTTAACCGCTCCGCATTATATGGAGGCAAGCTTTTGTTCAACGTAATCTCCATATTAATGCTCTTCCTTTGCAATCTGAGAATGTTGTTGTGGCAAAACTGCATAATGCAAGTATAATCTAGTTGCAAAGGTTTTCTGTTATGCAGTCCAAACTAACAGTGTATCTCGTTTAATAAATTCGGTTAGAAATTCCAGAGATTTCCCAAAAGTTTCAGATAATAATAATACAGATGAATATTAATTCAAGCACTACAGAGAAGTCAACTACTTATATTTTTCATCACTTCCTGCACTTACAAAACTTGACCAATTTTCTTTAAGCTATTGGGAAGCATGACATCAGTACATCCTTGTATTTTCCACCCTCCTCTCCACCAATCCAAACTCTCCTGCTCCCACAGAAATGAAAGATGCTCTTCTTCCTCGTCATAGACCCACTACTCCCTTCGTTGAATATCATTCCCTTTGCAAGGCCGATGCCTTGTTTTGCTCTTAGTGTTTGCCAGCACTTAAAGCAAAAATAAATTGTACGTTGAATTTATTCCCCTCGAATGTGGGAAGGTTGCTTAAGAGTATTGGTCTGATTAGATGTTTGTGTATTTAAATGTACAATGTGTTTGGCGACTTAATGTTTCAGCGCAATGTTTCCACAGAGAGGCATGAATTGTCTAAAAGTTGATTTTTCTTCAAATTGAATTGTCTATATTTGTTGTTTTTAAGTTGACTTTTTTGTTTTATTTTTAAACGGAAGAAAACCAGTTCACAAATGTGAATCTCTGAAGCCCTTTTGTATGGCTGGGGTTTGAAATAGCCATAGCGGTTTGTGTAGAGAGGTTTTTTTAGATTTTGTGGTTTCTGGACATTACAGCTGAGATCTGTATGACATAATGTGTACTTTGCAACACATTTATCTTATTCGTTACATTTCTTTTAAGAGCTCAAGACGTAAAAACTGATCTAGGGTAATGACTGGAATATGTATTTTAATCTATAGAGTGTTTACATCATGTACAATTTGTGTAAAAGAAATAATATTTGTGATGAATTGAATAAACTGTGGTGCATGACAACACCCACCGGTGGTCACAAGACGGTGTAAAGTGAAGGGCCATTGTAAATGAATGTGCGCAATAATCCAGCCTTTATTTTTCTGTTTCAAATTTGTGGAGTGACACAATCACTTTATTTTTGTCTCGGTGGCATAGGAGCCTTCACTGTAAATAGAAGCCTTGGACAGGCTATAGATATCTTGTATATTATTAACTTGAAGCATGCTGTTGTCTGCTTTCAATATTGAATTAATATTTTATGTGATGTCACAAAACGGGGACTTTTTGTGATTGTTAGTGGGAGGACAGTCTACATGGGCACCGCATACTTAACAAAGACAAATTTGCACTCATGGCATGACTGAAAGGTCAAATTGGCTGGTCCTGTTGGGTTGTGTACAGACTACTAAATATACGTTATCTGAAGTTTGCTTTATTGTAATGTATAGCACTTGATATTTTCACTGCTTAAAAAAAAGCCTTTCCTTGTTTGAAATTGGCATATTCTTTTGACAGTCAGTTTCACAGATGGTAGCTGCATTCAAAAAATTCAGTCAACAAAATTGATGGGCTGCTTAAGTGCTTCGATACAGCAGTGCTTTTGGGGGTCAGGAATAACTTGAAAGCCTTTAAACACAAACCACAGTTGTGGTTGGACCAAAATACTGCAAATCTCTTAGGTGCGGCAAACACTGACATTTTCGGAAATATCAGCTAGTAAATACGCTTTTCCTGTTTAGTTTGTGTGTTCGGTAAGCTTGATCTCAGAAAGGGGGCACTGACTGGTTTATTGCGTCTCAGGTGATTTTTTTACACACCCCTTGCATTATAATGTTAATACCCAGCAAATCCATGCAATACACATTTGACACAATTTATTGATCGTTTTCCCCTGTAGAAGTCATCTTTCAGAGAAGATTAGTTCATCATAATTTAGTTACACACAAAGGTTGGTGAGAATAGGATATTGAATGTCACTCACATAATGAGTTATTTGGGGAGTATGGCAGCTGTCCCTGCAGACTAGGTAGCCATGATGTTTTAGCACCGGAGCCTTAAGAAAATCCCCTTTGCTATTTATTTAGCTCATCTCTGCAAGCTGTGGGCAGTCAAAGAGGACAAGAAGTTGATGTATTTATTTTAATGGATTGTTTTAATGTCTTGAATCATAAAAAAAGACTATAATATAGAAACAAATAAAAGATTTGAAATGTTTCACTTGTCTAATGGAATTTGTTTTTGGCTTATTTTTTTTATCAAGTTACTGTTTTCCCTTCATGATGAATTGTCTTTAGAAATATTGAATAAAAATCTTGGTGACTTACCTTATTTGCCACTTTATGAGGGGCTGCAGCTGTGTCTAGATAGCCTATAGACTTTTCATTTAGTGTTAAGAAATGTATTTCTACTAATAAATGATGCCTATATTATTTATTATGCTATATTTGTGATTAAAGGACAACATGTCTGAATGCT
Organism: Triplophysa rosa; assembly: GCF_024868665.1. Classification (NCBI taxonomy): domain Eukaryota; kingdom Metazoa; phylum Chordata; class Actinopteri; order Cypriniformes; family Nemacheilidae; genus Triplophysa; species Triplophysa rosa. The sequence goes on along the minus strand of NC_079893.1, from coordinate 23,610,962 downwards.
TTCTTAAATGCTAAAGGGACACTGAATTATAAATCAAATGAACCTAAGGGTTTTCAGTCATTTGAATCTGTCATTAAACTCTTTCACTGAATCTGTCGTAGATGTATTTTGACTAATTTCTTAAGATGAAATAATGTCAAGGAAATGCCTTATACCAGTGCTTTACTTAAACTGTAGATTCCTCCTCCTCCTGCTGTCCACACACACCAGCTGCCCTCTCCTTTTGTTTACTCCTTCTGCACAAGAAAGGTTACCATGCCACTAAACTTCACATCAGCCGAAGATGCATTCAAAGCAGGTAAGAATAATGATCGTCATTATATGTAACTGTTATCTATACTACACAACTTAATATTCTTTATATAGCACTTCTGTTAAACTTGTTTCGTCACAGTCAAGTTTTTAGGAAGTGCTGGCTAATCTAGGTTAGCAATGTAGCCATGGGAATTCCTTGCGCGTTCTGCTGATAATAAAGTTGACGTATTCGGTAACGACAGTGTCATATAACTTACCTCTATTTGATTGATCTGAGGTGATCGTCTTAAAGCCTTTAAAAATGTTTTCGTCTGCAAATATGTTAGTTTAACAGTCTTGCCTGTTACTGGCTACTGATGCCCATAATTCAATACCGTTAGATGTTACTCACTGGCCAGCTGTTCCGCCGTAAAACAATACCGAGCTACCTAAAGCTCTCAACCTCCATTAAATATTTAATTTACTGGGATATTTTAAGTGTGAATATTTGCACGCTAGTGTTTTACATTTTTGTTTCTCGCGCTGGTAGTTTTGAACACCTGTAGCATAACTTTTGTGGTCAGTTGGCGAGATACAGTCAAACTGGGTTTGGTTTTTTTGTGGTGGTGATTGACAGTCGTGGCCGCCAATGAGCGATGAAAAAATGTCTAGCGACAGTTCGACCGTCATGGTTACACACGGCATTGGAACAATGGGAAAATGAGGGCGGGACAGTTCTGCTTAGCAAGAGTGGATGAGTCCAGTTCGCCTCTTAAACTTTAGAGAAGTCATGCTAACAAAAGACAAAAAATATCGGACAATATCAAACTATTAAATATAAGAGTCTATGTATGTTAAGTTTTAAGCGTGTAACTCCACTCTTGTTTATTTTTATGCCAGCGCGGAGTGTTTTAACTATTAGCAGCAAACTTTACGTTTCTAATAAGTCTGTTTTTTTTAAGCCAGCTGTCATTTTAGTTATGCACGACTTGATGTGGACATTCCTTTATTTTAGAAAAACTTGGCTAGTTTGACTAATGTGAGTGGTTGCAGATTGCTAATGCACGTTCTCCTGTTGCTTAGCAACAGTACTGTGCCTCTCACCTGTGACAAAGGTAGGCTCAGCTTAAAAATCATGTGGTTTGCAGGTGTGTGAGAGTTATAAAACGTTTTTGGGTGCTAAAGTTAAGGACAAGATTAGTAACAAAAGTGTTAATAGTTTAATGAATAATTAAGTTAGAAAGCTCATTTTACATTGAGCACCTGTATTTACTTGTTTAACATATTTTTATTTAATTTAATGCTGTTGGTTGTCAATTTATTAATGAGATGTCCTCTCTTCTCCAGCTGAAGGTGTTCTGTGAACATTTAAGAATGCACCTGGTTAATGATTTATACAAGAGATATGGAGCAGGAAGTATGACATCACTCTACCAGCACATTTAATGCTCCACCTCTGGAGTTGTCAGTGTGTGAAAGAGGGAACAAAAGATGTTCAGACAATCGGAGCAAACCAGGAGGCGTGGGAATGCCCAGACATTTGCTCGCATAAGAGGGGTGGAGGTCGCTAGGGGAAGGACAGGCTACGGCTTCACGCTTTCTGGTCATTCTCCATGTGTGCTGAGTTGCATCTTGAAGGGAAGTCCAGCTGAGTATGTGGGCCTTTGTTCTGGAGACCAGATCCTAAGTGTGAACGACATCAATGTGTCTAAAGCGTCTCACGAAGATGTTGTCAAACTGATCGGCCGTTGCACAGGTGTCCTTCACTTGGTCATTGCCGAAAGCAATCATAATAGCACGCACCTAGATTCATGTTCAAGTGATGAAGAATTGGGGTTCCATGACCCCAAGAGCCACTGGATGAGGCCGAAGATGGACTCGAAGACGCTAGGGATAAACCGTGCTGAACGTGTTGTGGCAGAATTGCAGTCTGGTGGAATCTTTAACATGATCTTCGAAAATTCCAGCCACTCATCCAGCAGCTCGGAAAAAGCTTGTGCATCTGCCCCTAAAACAAGGGCTCGCTCAGAGCCTGACCTCCCTTACGGTAATGTTAGCGTTCGAAGGAGTGACCCCAACTTGCTCACTGAAGAAGAGATGGCCAAAGTGCTCAATGATGACTCTGTGTTTGTGGACGTGTTTGAACAGCAAGATGAATTTGCTCAGACAGCCGACTCTGCGGGGATCCTCAATGTTGGCATGATTGTGGGTTATCTAGGATCTATTGAATTAGCTTCAACGAGTGCCAATTTGGAAAGCGACAGTCTGCAGGCAATTCGGGGCTGTATGCGACGTCTCCGTGCCGAACAAAAGGTGCACTCGCTGGTCCTGCTCAAAGTCATGCATGACTGTGTACAGCTCTGCAATGACAGAGGTGCCGTTCTAGCAACTTACCCTGCCGAAAAGTTAGCATTCAGTGCTGTGTGTCCAGATGACCGCCGCTTCTTTGGCCTGGTCACCATGCAGGCCACAAATGACCACGGCAAGTATAGGCGTGCAGAGGAGGAGCAAAGCTTGCGAACGTCTTGTCACGTCTTCATTGTAGACCCAGAACTCTGTCATCACAAGATCCATCAGAGTGTTTCCCGGCGCTTTGGGTTCGACTGCACTCCAGACCCGGATACTGGTGGATGCTTGGAGTTCCCACCAACTTCTCAGCCGCTGTTACAGTTCGTGTCTGTGTTATACCGTGATATGGGAGAATCAATAGAGGGTATGCGGGCTCGAGCTTTCCTTGATGGTGACCTAGATGCCCAGCAGAACAATAGCACGAGTAGCAACAGTGATAGTGGCATAGGCAACTTCTTGCCGGAGGAAAAGAATAACAGAGTCCTCTTGGTTGACCTGGGTGCTAACCCCGGTCGCCACATTCCCACCGGATTATGGGAGAACCAACCCGGACCTCGTAACCAAAGTGTACTGGGAGGCCTTTCACCACCACCCCCGATCTCACATCATAACGGCTACCGCCCTGACCAGTTCCTAGACCACCCTCAGCCACATCCGCATACCCACGGAGACCCACCTCCACTTTCTGGCAGGCATCTAAATTCCTCCTCACTGCTGGATGCGTCAGGACTTCCTTCACGCTCTCACTACTCCGCCCATGGCAAGAAGGTGGCAGGGGCATCGGGCCAGCGTTGGCTGCCTGTTCACGTCCTGAGAGACTGGCGTCAAGGACACAGCAGTGATCAGGAGTCATATGCGGAGTCCACAGACGGATGGTCCAGCGCTAACTGTAGCACCCTACCACCACCCATGAGTAAGATTCCAGCCGATCGGTACCTTGCTGCGGGCGAGATCGCCTCACAGCCTCACCGACTTCGTGCACAGAAGGACGAGTGGGCAAAGAAGCTGTTTGGGGAAAGGACCCTACGGGATCACCAGCAACAACAGAACAATGGCAGAAGGACTAAAGATTCAGACAAAAAGGTAGGAGATTTCTTTAGGATGATTTAGGATTTTTTTTAGATTAAAGTGGTTCATTCTGGAGTAGTTGGTCACAAATCAGTCACAGCAGTTACTGATCCTAAGAATTAGGAGCACATAGTAAGAAATTATTTTAGATTTGATACTGGTGCATTGTGCTTGTTTATGAGCCAAAGAAAGTATTCTTCAAACCACTTGTTTGTTGTCTGTGCAGAAAATCCTTGAAGACATAAACTAGTGCTTGGATATTACCTTTTCCCTTGTTCTTATTATCAGGCACATCATGATCCTTTTGGGCTTTGTGTCATAAAGAAGAATTCTGTCAGTTAGGTGACATGCTTAGCCAGGCTGAAAATACTCCCATTACTCTGCGCAGAGTGTTGCTTCAGTTGCGGTTCCTCACTTGGAGGGAAGATGTTAAAACTTGCCATGAGATGAGAAGATTGAGAAACAAATCAGACTTTATATCATCCCCACAGGGGAAAATGTTTAGTTCAAATGGCTGACAGCTTCAGCGCTGCACTGATCTGCCACTGGTTGCTCTATAGAAAATGTATTGTATGGTTAACTTTCTTTCCTCCATGGAGCTAAGAAGGTGTGTAGCAGAATGTTCACACTGTTCATTTCCGTGACATGAAAGCAGACTTTAGCTAGAAGCTGTCAATCTCTAAAATGTAAAATTACCATGAAAGCAGTTCATTGTACAGATAATTTGTAATAATTCTGAAGGCATACAGCTGAATTAATGTCTGATGCGAGATGCAACAGCAGCTTATCTTGATGCAAAAAGTGATTATGTACTTGTATGTCAATGTAATTTATGAGAGAAACGATTTTGCAGTGAATGACTGCTAGAACTGCTTACTTTGGGCATGTTTCTTGCACAAAGCTAACATCTGACTTGAGAAGCCTTATAGGGAATGTGATTTATAAGGAATAGAGCAGCATCAAAATTCTGCCTAACACATTTTGGTCCAGAGAAGAAAATATTGAGTAAATGAAGACTGATTTGTTAAAAAGTAATATTATGCTATGTTTGTGACTTAGATATTCATTCAATACTAAGCCTCAGCAAGTCAGCAAACAAAAGCCCAAAACACAACACATCAAGTCTTATAATAAGTTCTCTGTTCTATGTAAACCACCAGACTACATTGTCTGTTTGTCTGCATTCCTAGTTTTGAAACACTTTAGCATTTGTAGGAAATGAGTAAAACCTAAAACCTCTCAACAGAAGCCTACAGTGAAGGCCACAGGCACAAAGCAACAGAACAGACAAGATTGATTGGATTTCCCAGAATAGCATTGTTGCTGTTATATGCATCATCTGTGCTATTACAATAGCTTCGGGGCCTGCTAAACACAGTAAAGACATTAGCAACCATGGTTTTGAGTTTTTACTTTTTTCAATTCATTCTTTGCTCGCTTGCTGAACAAAACTCTAGGCTTGTGTATATTAGTTTGCAGCTGTGCTGAATTGGTCCTAGTTGTACTTGATAAAGCGAGCATCACTGTTGCTCATACTTAGGGTAAGGAATTTGACCTGACCTATGATATTTGCCTGGTGGATAAAATGGACAAAAAAACCCCCATAGAGTTACATTGAAGGAGTGACTACTATGTCTATTGAATAGAATGTTGTAGAAAATTGCAGTGGGTTTTTTAACCCCTATGAGCATTCTTGTTGAGCGTTGTTGACAGCGACCATGGCCTATCTCAGTCATTATTGCCAGGTGGGGAATAAAGGGGTCTTGGGTATCATAGGTTTTATCATGGTGTACAGTCAACACTAAGGGTTGTAAATTTGGTTGTTTATTGCTACTTGATAGCAAGTGCTTTTCATGTCAGGCATATCTGCTGCATTTTCTGCGATTCATTTTATTGTCCTAGTCTAACCCTCCTTCTGTTGTCGAAGGTCATGAATGACAGACAAAACATAAAACTTGCCAGTCTTCCTCAGTCTGTCTTTTACTCACCAACAGGCGGCACTATTGTGACATTGTCTGTTTTGCTGTCTTCCAGGTACCTTTTCTTGGACTTTAACAATATAAAGATTACTCTTCTCTCCCACTCCCAAAAATAATAAACACTATTCAGTTGTTAAAAGGAGGTTTATGGTGTAAACAGTGTGGCTTAAACACATAATATATTTGAAAAAATATTAAACAACATATTAATACAAGCAGCATTTGTTTTTAAAAGTAGCACAAGGACAGCAAAGTTAACACATTCAATGGAGTAAAGTTTATTATACTCATTTTCAGGTGAATAATATAATAAAATGCATAGCAATTAAACATTTACGGATACTGTAGCAAATATTGCAAACACTTCAGGTGAACCATTTAACAAAATTATGCTCATTTTGTGTCAGATATAAAACATTAGATACGGAATTTAAAAGTATTTACAAGACAAAACGTTGGGGAACATGTTCACACCCATTATTAGTTGTTCTACTAGGACACCTGTGTGAAATTGAGATGAACAGATTTCACCTAATAAAAAAGTTAGTGACAACAAATGGGTAAAAGTTATTACAGAAATTGTTCAGCTTTTAAAATCTTTGTTAATGTCAGTGAGTATCGAGCATGTGCAGAACAGCAGCTTTGAGTGTTATGTACAACGAATACCACTGAAGTCATGTCGAGACTTGAGGGGTGCAAACAGAAAAGTTGTCATAGACTGTCATCTGACTCATGACCACACTTTCCACACTAACATCTCTTTGTAGTGCTTTATTATATTCGATTGCCTTGGAAGTCTTTGCTTTCTGGATGATAAACTGTAGATGTCCTATCCAGCTCATTTCTGCACAAAACCTGTAATGTTTTACAGTATTTTAGTCAGGAAAAGAGTTTTGCGCTCAGATGAACACAGAGAGAGACTAAGATGGGGATAGAACACAGAGAAACGGATAGATGGTGTGTTTATAGTGACATGTCTTGGTATGGTTGTCCCCTCTTTTTAGATGAAGTAAACAGGAAAGAAAGCTCCTCAGAGCTCCTCAAAGAGAGCTCCTCCCTGATAAGTGTAAGAACTCTAGGCACACAGTATGTCCCTGCTTCCCACAGGAATCCATGATGTTATCTTAACCCAGAGACTGACACAACTACACCTTAAAGGAACAGCTCACCCAAATGGAAAGTTCTGTCATTATGTTGTCTGCTTGTGTTGTTCCTAACCTGTACACAGTTATTTTCTTCCGTGGAACACTAAAGTATGTTTTTTGTATAATTTTGACAAATTATTGTGTTTATATCGAAAAATGACAAATCAATGGCAAAAAGGATTTGTTTCTTGTTGTATAGTAACCAAAAGACAATTTTTTGGTCCGTTTTAAACACGCCAATAGGTATGGTATGATCAATATGGCACCTAAAATGTGAAATTACGTATAATTGAAAAAAGTAGTTTAAAAGAAGGAAAAACATTTGTTCTTTTGTTTGGATGTACCTTTTGAAAGCTAAAACGGTTTCATACCTGTAGGCTAAGCACGGTCATATGAGCCTCGTGTTTATTTGTTCTCATCCTTCATTGTTCTTTTGAAGTATATTACAAAATTCATAAATGTCTCATTTAACTGCCAAGTACACAAAATAATTGACTTATATTTGATTTAAGGCAATTGAGCGTCTGCCAATGAAATTGGGAACGTGTAGTGTTACAGTATGTGTTCTTCAGCTTTATTGCTCACGATCTTCACTCAGGGAAGGTTGTTTAGTCCGAGGTATTTCCTTTAGATTATTCCACAACACTGTGGTGCTCTATTGCCATGGAAACCACTGGGGTGATCAAGAAGCAGTCACTCATGTTTGGCTTCTCCATTCCTCGGTAGCATGGCCGATTGTGTTTTTAGTGACGCTCAATTTCAGTCTAGTATCCTGACACCCATGCAAAATGTGATATTATTCTCAGCTCTTCCTGAGAAACCCTCTTGTTATTAAAATTTTAGTTGATTCCTTCATTCGAAGTCCAAATATTTACATTTATATACGCGCTAATCATTTTCTTGACTTGCGCTTTTTGTTTTGAGGCCTGCATATTCCGTTTCCATAGCACGGATCATTTGTCATCTTCGGTTATGTTGTGTTTCCTTTTATGGTGTGTTTGCCATGTGAGTGTCATTGTCTTTGCATACTTGGCTTGAAATTCATTGGTATTGTGAGTGATAACATTATGTAAATGCACTCGTTTGCATGAAATGCGAACACATACGTGCAGAACTGAAGTATGTAGTGCCCTGGCTCCTGTGTGCCACTTGTGTTGGCATGTTTGTGTGTGTGTATGGATATGTTTGTTAGCACATGATGTGTCATAATGAGGAGGCTGAACACAGAGAGTTCTCAGCGTATCTAGGCAACACAGGAGACCGTTTGATTATGCCGCTCTTGACATATGCACATCAGCTTGTAAACTTTAGCCTATCAAAATGATTCCTCTCTATCAGACTTCCTGTCTGTGTCTGTCTGGCCGTCTGACGGTTAGTCCCTCTGTCTCTGTACATTTGTTTTTCCGTTGTACATCGATGAACATAATATGACATGTCGTCACGCACTTGTCCTTTTGCTTTAGTTCATTGTGTATATAAATACATTCTCCTGTTATTTGAATGTGCAGAGACAGCTTAGGTTAGCCATTCTTTGGTTAAAGCTGCAATCTACAGTATACCTTTTGTCTCTCTATCGCCATCTCTGTTTGAAACATAAAATTGCAGGTTACTTTAAATTTTAACTATTAAGCCTGAAGTATAGTTCCCCTTTTACGCATACACGAGGGACAGCGTACAGGGCAAGTGACGCAAATTTCATCATCAGAATAGTAGGCTAGTACCGTACCGTCAGAATTTTTTTACATCGCGTACAAAGTACGCGCATGCGCATTCCATTTCTTGCAGTAAGTAGTTTAACCACCAGGTGGCAACCGTGTCCTGGGAGCATCGATTCAAGGTAGTAGAAGAAAACCTGACTCCTGTAGGCCCGGAGAGGTATTGCAATATGTCGTAATGCGCATGCATCAAAACCCGTATGATTTCAAGGAAGTATACTTTGCAAGGCTGGGGGTTTGGCTGTACGCATAAACAATGTGCATGTACATGTAAAACAAAGAAGTATACCACGGGGATGAAATTCTGGTGCCACTGTTGGGAGAAGAAATTGCACACTTAACTTTTAAATGTCCTCATTGTCATTGGGCCATCTTCATCTAAAGAACAATTAAGTAATGAAAGCAAGAGAATCCTTCACATCTCTGTACACACACAACCCAACATTCATATTTTCAAGGGGTGAGTAAACTCTCTGTCTTCTCAGACGCTCAGGTTCATGTGATCCTGCGCTATTAGTAAACGTTCCTAATAATGAAATCAAACAGAGCGAGGAGAGTTATTTACCGCCTCCTCTGTGTACTCCATACATGAAGCGGATGAAAAAACCTGCCGTCATGCTTGAAAAACAAATGAAATATTTTTCACTGTTATTTTTGAAGACGTAGTAAATGGAGAATGTGATACAGTCCAGTCGGTACATCGACCACCAGACTAACCAGACTGATTTTGGTTATATGTGTGAAAGATTTAATGAATTCAGATTGTAGAAAAGACTGCCTGATGGGTTGATCATGAGTTTGAAGGGACTGTTTTTTGTTCAATATATTGATTTGTGATCATTTTGAGTTATTGTGCATACTCGCATGTCAGTTTTTTCATTTTAAGGAATTGTGCCTGAAGTGTAAATATTAGTAGGTAGACCAAAATATTAGTCAGGTCAATTAACTGCCCAATATTTGACCATCTTGCTGATGAGTTTTTAAGAGAAGTGTAATATTTATTTGATATGTTTTATTTAAAGGATATGGACTGGATTATGAGTGTGAGGATATGAGTGTGGGGTTGTGTTAGTTCAAGCAGAAATGGCAAAAATAACATTTTCAAACCGATTCCCTGAGCACTTCCTCTGCCTTCCATTGTTTGGACAAACAGATAATCCAACTCATGCCATTGGTCAAGCCAATGTTTTAATGTTTGGGCAAGCAATGTTTTTATATAACCAAAGTGTTCACATCTTTTCATGTATGTAGGCTAATATAATGATTTGAAATGGCATCTAAATAACTAATCTCTCTCTCTGTTTCACAGGGTGGAAGATTCAAGGGCATCACTATGGGTTTTCCTCAGCGTTCCTCCGGCAGACGATCGTTCGGTCGGTCCAAGCGTATCAGTATGGCTCGCTCGCTCGATGACCTTGAGGTGAGGTTCCTCAATGCTCCACAATGCATCTATTTTTCTTCACTTTCTGGAGTCAGGAAGTTGTCACTACATTCCACTCTTGCATCTCCACCTTACTCTTTTTATCTCTCTCTCTCTCTGACATAAAACTTCCCCGCATACCGATCCTATCACTCAGGGAGTTGGGAATGATTACACAAAGAATGAGTGTCCTACGCAATACATCAGAGAATAAAAACATCCAGGCATGCTGACACGAACGAATAAACACAAACACAGAAACACAGTTCAGCCTTTGTAGAATGTGCGCTCCAGAGACCTTATTTGCTGTGCAGTGTGCTGTAGAATCGAATTGACATCACAGTGAGGATATTCCAGTGTATTAACAGCTCCGGTCACAATCGCACATGTGAGTTTAATTTTAGACCATGCAGTCAAAGAGTGCGTCCGCGTGTCATGTGACGCGCACACAAGTGCGATGATGGCAGATTGCCATAGCAACGGAGGAGACGGCGAAATGTGGACGGTGTAATTTTCAGATGGAAAAGCTCAGGGACACGAAAACATTGAGAGCAGGTCACATCTCGATTTTTATCATTTACAATAATAACAATGCCAAACATTATTTATACCATAATATTTTGTGACCATAAAAAATCTTTAAAATACCTAAAAAATATAGAATTCTATATAGATTCTCTCTATATATGATATAATATTTATAATATATAATAGAATAGAATATATATAGAAAAAATACAGAATTAATACATTTTCACATTTTTTCACATATTAAATATGAATACAATAGGAAATATGTCTCAGTACTATTCTGAAGAGTAACCGTTTTTTTTTCATACATTTAAACATGGGCCTCGGAACTATTGTATGTGGGTGGGACAGGACCCACCTACTTTTTAAGGCCAATGAAATTGGACCCACTCACTTTTACCATCTCTAATTTAACAAATATGTCGTTCACCATTCATTCCACTTGGGGAATGCCTTATAAATTAAACTTCATTACACGCTTGCTCATTGCATTTTACATTATGTGGGCTTTATTAGGTAACGAGGGGAGAACTGTCTTCGCAGGAAAACCGTACTATGTACTATGGAAAAATTAATTGTTGGAGACTCCAAGATAGTGGTAGTTTTGTAAATATGAACATTTATTTTTGGAACTCTAAATTCTGTGCTGAAAGGTTACATACTAACTTAATATTTAGTTACTCCGGGCACTTCTGGTGATGTTCTGCCCCTGAGGAGGGCCAAGTATGAATGCTGTATTTATGAACAGCAACTGAAAATCCTGCATAGTGCGCCTTGAAAGAAACAGTTCGATCCCAAATTTTTGTCACTTGAAGCCAGTATGTGAAATACAAAGACTAAATATTTGTAGTTAAGTATCTCTAGCCTTCAACAAGGTACAGTCAAGCTACAAAGAAGTAACTCCACTTCTCTATTCACTACTTGTATATTTTTTGTCATTTTTAAACTTGAGACCCCTTGTCATTGTTATGGCAGGAAAAGGTCAGCCTTTTGAGCATTTTCGTTTCTTGAAAGCAGAGAAGCATAAGTAAGCCAGTAACTGTGACACAAACCGTGGATGAACAGGAAGGTTGAATGTGATAAAGATTATTTTATATTTCCTCATTTCTTTTTCCCCCCGCTTTTTATCTTAACTTTCTCCCTTTCTCCTACTTTTCTATCTTCAGAGCTGCACATGCGAGGTGTGTGAACAGAGCCCGCTTTGTGTAGCAGCACAGTAATTAGTGTGAGTGTGTGCGCTAATGAGCATCGAGCAGCATTCCTCTTTTTAGCCGGAACTCACACACACACACACACACACACACACTTGGAAGGGAGGCATGAACATGCATAGACGATCTTAAATTACACGCTAATTTAATACTGTCCTTACATGCTGTGACACACACTCGAGCTCAGAGATGAATATACACAAACAACATCAGGAAAAGCAATAATAGCTGTCCTTATGGAGTACACTCATTTTGTCTGGCTGGTGTATCGTGTAAGAGAAACCGAGCCATGTAGTTATCTTGTCAGTGAATGTACCCAGTGAGATGGCATTTTTCTTCATGCCCACGGTCCCTATGTGACGACATGCCAGCTTTTGAGCCTTTAGTTTGCTCACTGAGCCAACACATACCACCCCTATTCAAAACTCACAGTGGCAGTGGAAATCAAGAATGCAATGATTTATTGAATTCTTGATTTTTCAAAAAAGTTAAGTAATTTGAAAAGAGACCAAGGATCAAGGATAATTCAAAATCTGAAATTCCCTGCTGATACAAACTTTATAAATGCAGATTATAAAAGTCATGAATAAATATAAACTGGTTATTTTATGAAAATAACTGCTTTTATTGAAAACAATAATTATATTTAAAAAACTATTCAAAAATATAGAGTCAACTATATAGAGTCAACTTCTTGTGATTGAATAATTAAACAGATGGATATGTTTACAGCACTATAAAAAATTTAATTAAATTATAAAATGAAGAGAAAAAAATCTTTAAACTCAGGTGAATGTATTTGATTTGACTTTTACCAAAGTCCGTTTATGGAAGTCTTGCCACTCGGCGGCCATGTTTGCAACGCCTCTGGGCAGCTTTACATCATGGCAAGACAACAGTCTTATCTCCTTGAATGGTGGAATGCAGATATTTCTAAAATCGCTGGCAAAAATCACAATTAAATAGCATATTTCCGATCATGATTAAACCTGATATGGACTGTATCATAACTTTGGTTTGCTAAGCATAAATTGCACACAAATCACCTTTTTTCGAAGTCGCTTTAGCTACTCCACATGCACACAGGCTGGCAAGCACCTCACAAGAGCCCCACCCCAGAGACTCTTCAGTCTTTATAGATTGACGATTGGATCTTTTTACTGGAAGGTGGGACTTTCTTCGCTATAGCGGCCATATTGAGCACTACATTCCTCCCCATTCATTGTAATGGCAGTGGCGCATCTTGTTTATATCTATTATCTTTGCTTTTATTCAGTTTTTGTGTGTTTCTTGTTTTGTTGTATGGGCATTTTCTCGCTTGTTTTTATTTACAACTGTGTGTCTAGGTGGATGTATCATGATTTCAGAGAATTTTCTAATCAACTACATGAGCAACATGCTTCATGTTCTAAAGTTCTGCAACATTGCTTAAGGCTATACAGGCTAAATGAGTTACATTGGTTCAGTTGCATGTAGCTTCATATTTTGAATCATTCCGGGTTGAGTGATTTATTACAGTGATGATTCTGCTCAACTGGGTCAGAAATACAGTTGGGAGCACAGTTGGGACTTGTTGAAGAATGTAAAGCTTCATACCTGCATTTCTTTTTCATGGCTCATGTCAAACAAGACAAATCCACACACATAAACAGACACAGAAATAGACAGATTACTCATTGAAGCACACTCTAAACTGTTACGCTGGATTCACACGGGGCTTCAGCGTCAAGGCTTGATGGAGGGCGTGTCTGAAGCGTGTCCGAGGCGATCGTCATAGTGACAACGGCCAATCAAATTGTTCTCTGGTCTTGCATGAACGCAATTGCTAGCACCTGCACTAAGTTTTTGCATAAGGCGATCTGATTGGCTGACACCTGCGTTTGTGCTTGAAAAGTTGAGAAATGTTCAACTTATTGCCGCGAGCAATGCCAGTTAAGCGACGCTGACAGACCCACAATTCAGTTCGGTAACACATGACGTCACCCATTCAAAGTAAATGAGAAGCGTTGAAGCTGACGCCCCCTGTGAATCCAGCGTTACAGAGAGTTTCCAAAGTCCACATTGATTAAATATCTAATTTAAAATTAGAAATAAAAGGCAGGTTTTAGGATTGACAAACTAATCAAAAATATGTAATGGCGTAAAATTATTGAAAAATATTGCAGTATTTCTTGGTCGCTTATCAAAAAAGCACATTTATAACCCTGACAATCTTAAAGGTACAGTGCGGGATGTTTTGTATTATCTATTAACAGAAATGCAATATAACATACAAAACTGTGTCTTTAGATGTGTATAAAAACCTTACGTAATGAAAAGTTATGTTTTTATTACCTTAGAATAAACCAGTTGTATCTACATAGGGAGCGGGCCTATCTACATGGAATTTGTTATGTTGCGCAGCCATGTTTTGTACAGTAAGCTCTAACGGACAAGCAGCTCTACAGAGCGCGTTTCGTATATGTTGGTCTTCGTGTGTGTTTTTAGACGCAGCTTGCGTCATCACTGAGTTGAAGACGCACAAAGTAGTAAGTCGTAGTACGGAGAGGTGGAGGAGTAGTCGTCGTCTAGCTGAAGCAATTGATTGTTCTGTCTTAGAAGTTTTGATAAAATGGAGGACCATGCGTATTGTGCACAAGAGCCGACAGAGCGTGAATCTCCGTCGTCAAAGAAGCACAAACGTGATGCTGCCAGACGAATTAGAGACAAACGGCGGCAGAAATCCAGGATAAACATCGGTGTATCTATTACCAGATGGAAGGCACTGTTGAAAGACAAATGTTTTCAAGGCGACGCCGAAGTTGCCTGTTTTCTGCTAGACCGGTAAGATAATTCAACATTTTCTATGTTTCCACATTTTCAATGTTTACCAAACACCTGTTTTGTTGAAACGGTAACGTTAGCATTTTATACAAATGGCCATAACCTCCGAATAATAATGTTTTTCCGTCCCTGCGGTATGTACTCCGGTTGTTCCTGACTTTACAAAGGGGGAGACAAACGTCTACTAACTTACACCTAACTGCCTATGTGACTGTCAGATCAAACGCTTTGAACAGCGTTGCTATTTACGATTAGCTAACTTTAGTTACTTCACTACTCTCAGCGTGTACTAGATAGCACGCAAGAAATATATCTAATTATAGAATTGTAACAGTAACTTTCGCAATAGAATACATGTTAAATGATTAATTACGTTAATATATTGCCTTACCTGCTTGTATCACTACTATCCGCTGTCTCAGTAGACGACATCCTTTTTTACTGTTGCGGCCTCCGTCGTAATTCGAAAGGGAGGGGTGGGCAAATGACTCAGAGATTCGTTGCAAAACTATAATACAAAGCTAGTGGCCGCTGATTTTCAAGAACTGCGCCTTTAACTTCTTTGTATGAAAGATCTGATTTCCTTGCTTTCATCGAAGCACATAAGATACTCTTTGTACTATTCATCTGATAACAGAGATCATCTGGTTTTGTTTGTGAGTGTATAATGTCATTAAAGTCAACATGAAATCAAAATAATTGACCCTATTTTTTTATAAAAAGGTTATCATTAAATATAAAAAATAATTTGTTTTTCCCCAAAAAAATCCTGTCCTTTTTTGTCATTTGTAACTTAGTCTGTGAAAACCCAGCTAAAGTCATTTATTTGTGATTTACTGTGTTCTACATAAACTTATCTTACATAGTGTAAAGAACATTCTTTGAAAATCAAAGAGGCATCTATGTACCAATAATCAGTGGTCTAAACTCACGTGATTGAATGGAGGCTGGGACTAATTTGCATATTCATGAATCCCTAAATGAAGCAAGGGTGTAGAGTACCATTCAAGTCATTTTAAGGCATGAAGAAATTATTATCACAGGAAAAAAACTTTTACATATGCTATTTTAATGCTAAAAGATGAGTTTTAAGTTATAAAATTATCGAATGCAGTGGGACTATAAATATTGACTGAGTAAAGCGCATTTTTTACTTCTGCGTCCGACCCACGCGTGTACTTTACTCCGTAGCCTGACGCCAAAAATGTAACACCGCGTCAATGTGACGTGGACCGCAAGCACTGTGATTGGTCTGCTTGAACCCCCTCCCTTCAGGTCAAAAAACTCTGCAATAGCGTCGGGTTTACTCATAAGCATTTCCGTATGAATGATCTAAATAAATTACGGGTTTTTCTGTATTTAACAACCCAAGCGGCAAAAGTGACTGTTTACTTGCCGCTATTAAAGCTTCTCAGATAGCATGCACAACGAACCGCTATACAAGTATAAACGAAAACCAGCGCGTTGCCTACGGCGTAGGTCCAACGCAGAAGTAAAAAACACGCTTCAAGGTCATGTCAAAGATTGAAATCGAAGTGAAATTAATGATCGAAATCTAACTTTAATGCTCCATAATGTCGTGGTTAGATTATGGAACCTGTGTTTCGAAGACGGGTCACGTATAACAACTTTTCTATTTATTTTCATTTAATAATGTTAACTAATAGCCAAATACAGTAGCTATTTAGCGATTACTTAAGCAAGCATTTACCTCTGTTGTGGTTTGTTCACTTTGCACCAGCACCATAGAAAAATTTTGTTCCAACCTATGATGATTATGTTTCAAGTATGCTAAAATGTAATTCACATTTACCTCAAAGCAGAAGAATGTGCTGTATGTATGCAACATAGTTGTTTTACCTTGCAAATGCAAATCCCAAAACAAAAGCATTTTCACAAGTGGACTTTTGACCCCACTGTATCCTTCAAGGTCTTTTGTGTTTTTGGTCCGCAATTATATATACATTGAAATAAACACACGCAAGGAAGCTGAGCCCCCCCCCCCTTAATTGTTCAAACACACACACACATTCATTCTGATTCGTTTACGGTCCCCTCCACTAAGCAGATGCTCCAGGCATACTAAGTAGGTGACACAACACATTGTGTAAATAACATGAAGGATCCCACTGTGAACCACTTACATTTCAGTACGTGTGTGCGCAGCTTTTTCTCACGCCTCCGTGAAGTATATGAGTGTGAACACACGCACACACTCCCACTCGTGAGCGTGTCTCCGCATCTCTGTCTGTGAGCCCTGGGCTCTGTGGGCGGAATAGGAATTATAGCGGAGTGGGTGGAAAGACGAGGAGAGAGAGAGGGATGGGTAAAGAGTGAGAATCAAACAACACGAGATAGAGATAGTGACAGGGACAGACTGTGAACACGGACACTATCTCTCTCTCTCTGCACCCTTGTGTGCGCTCACACTCACTTACACACGCGTACATACAGGCTGTGCTGGAAGCGGCCAGTGGATGGATGTGTTTACAGAGCCATTTAACGCCTGACTGTGGAGTCTGACACTGCCATACATGGAGTCAACTTTGAACGTCAATCCTGACGGAGTGAGTACCGGCATACACACTCACAAACGCACAGGGATGCACATTTGAAAATACTAGCCCACTTGTTTGATCTTAGATCGTGTTGCGTTCACAGGGAGAGAGCGTTTTAGTTGAGGTGGGGGTTGTGTGTGTGCATTGTTTGTCAGTTTTTAATGCAGAAAGCAGCATCTGATGTTAATATTTAAGAGTGCTTGTGATCAGGAAGTGGTCTTTGGATCTTAACACCACTCGCATAAGTGCTTGTGTGATCTTGCCTCGGAATGCTTTTCCGCGTCTGTGGAAGCCCCTGAATAGTTGAAAACTATGCTTGAGGCTTGTCAAGTGCATTTGTGTTTCATTTGAAGGCATTTGTTTGATGTTTGAATTTTGATTAATTCTTTTATTTTTTGTTAAAACGGACAAAAGGTGAAATATTTTTGAATGTATTGTGTAATTTCCCTTTTATGGGTTGATCACGAATCATCTCACATATCATAACCATGTGACCTGGTTTGTCCAATCAGGTGTCACTGAATTATGAGCTCCTGATGAGGTACATTTGTAATTGTTATCTTTGGCAGTGTATTTATTTCAGCGTCATTTATAAAGTTTATTTATTTGTTTTGTTTCTGTTTGTTTGACAAGGCTTCTAGTTTTTGTTTATAAACTTTTAAGCAACAGTGCCTTTAAATCCACAGGTCTCAGAGAGAGTTCCTGTAAAACATTTCTAGCCTTTGTCAGACAAAATTAATATTTTGGAGGAGATTTGTTGAGAACGCAGAAGCACCAAAGGACAAGTTTAGTATCATTTGAAGGAGGCTAAATAACTGTTCTGAATCTTAACAATTATTTAACTATTTTACAAAATGTTTATTAAGGAGTTATTTTGCTTTTTGGATAAAGTTTGTGTCTGGAAATGAATGACTTTGTATGGGAGGTTTGGGTGGTGGAGAAAATTAGGACAAATGCTTATTAGATTGTTTCATGCTTCCTTTCCACTGCTTCTGTATCCCTAAATATAAATAAAATCTGTAAATTTCACTTAATATTTTAAGATCCACCATGAAATACAAAATATTTAAGGAATGTTTATAAGTATTTTTAATAATATTATTATTAAATACCTTTGTGCATTTCTGCATGTGTACTCACAATAATAACAGTAGAGGGCAGTATTGAGACAGGGTTCAAATCTTTTAACGCATACATTCCTTATAGAAACCTATGCATTTCTCTCCCTCCCTCTTTTTGTACACTATACGTAGTGCACATATACTTATTTAAATTATTTAACATCTTAAACCAGTATTAACATAGTTTGATGGTCTTAGCTGGCCTTCCAGCCTGTTTGTCAGCTGGCCAGCAAGCGTCCCAGCTGAACCATCCGAGCACTGATTAAGACCACTTGAAGCAGCTGATGCAAGCAAACTAGCTAGGCTGGATTAAGATATATAGATTTCTCTTTACAGCAGTGAGGCACAAAGCACTTTTAAAGGGGTCATATGACACGGCTAAAATGAATATTATCGTTTGTTTTAGATGTAATGCAATGTGTATACACGATTTAAGGTTCAAAAACGCTGCATTTTCCACATACTGTGCATATTTGTATCTCCTCTTTGCCCCGCCTCTCTGAAGTGCACAGATTTTTTACAAAGCTCATGGCTCTGAAAAGCGAGGTGTGCAATGATTGGCCAGTTAACCAGTGAGTAGTGATTGGTCGAATACTGCAAGCGCGTGACGGAAATGTAATGCCTCTTACCATATTTGGAACATCAGGTTCCAAAGTAATTGTACTGACAGGTACACCCACCTTACTTGCCTATACATTTGGGCGGTCTTAGTCAAATCATACCACGAACTGACGTAGATTTGTGGGGGTGTGGTTACACGAGGCGTTTCAGGCAGGTCTGGGTGAGCGTTCGCTTTTAGATAGAATGCATCTTTTGGTTCCAACACTTACATTTTTGCAATTTTACGTGTCTAATACATGCATGGGAAACTTATAACACACCAAAGACACAGAAAAACACGTATTCGCGACATATGACCCCTTTAATGCTTTCATGCCTGCTGGGAACAGCAATTAAAGGATGGTCATGAGAACCAAAAGGAATGTGGGTTTGAATTAAAATGACTTCAGTTGTGACTCAGTATTGTGTGTTCTCTCTAGAGAGAGTGTTCCCTAATTCAGCGAGATAAGCCACATCTGAAATGTGTGCCACAGCAGTGGAGTAACAGAGATCCGGACACAAGTAGAGCTCGCAGGGTTGTCAGCTGTGATATGAAGCAGTGCCACACTTCTGTTGATTACAGACCTCTCTTAGGAGCCCATACATCACAGATGTGAAGCTTAGAGAGCTGATTGCCAGCTTGTTCAAAGCAACATTCACTCTTTCTGTTGACTGTGGGTTGATGTGATTAACCGCGGCGGCCCCCAAAATATTCAGACACTTGAAAATGTGTGAATGTTGTTGCGTTGGTAACATAACATCAAACCAAGTAGCAAAACATTACACAAAAGGAAGTTTGTTAGATTATGATATGCAATAAGACATAATTATATGTGACCCTGAACCACAAAACCAGTCATAAGCACAGGTATATTTGTAGCAATAGCTAACAATACATTGTATGGGTCAAAATCAGGGCTGTACAGTGCACATATGTCGCACGTGCTACAAAAAATCGGTCTGTGCTACGAATAAATGTAATACTGTAGCACGCGTGCGATACAGTTTTGCACGTGCATTAGACAGAGCATCTTGTTTGTGTGAAGTGCGTTTGTCATTGAGCTTGTTCGTGTGTGAGATTAACTAATGGCGCACCACTATTTATTTTCATTTATATTTCGTTTTTACAAATAAAACTTGTTTTCCGGCTGCATTGAGTCCATTTTTCTAGAGCCCTGATCTGTGCGATGTTGGAAAACGTGGAAGGAATTGCGTAAGTGGAATTCTACTATTTAAATATGTCATCTGCTTGTTCTGCGTGTGTACGAGTGAATGAGTTGCACAGTTTAACATGTTACAAACGTGACAGTCATGAATTTGTCTGTATATACTGTATACGAGGACATGGACACATGAACATCATCCACAGAGCTGTTCTGAGTTTATTTTACAAGCGTTTCACTGTTTGAGTGAAGCCACCGTTAAACACACACTGAACCTCAAGTGTCTTCGTGACGACCAGCCAAAATAAAAGTCATCCTATTTTGAACCAGATGAAAAAAAGTATTTTCTTGTAGTAAATTTACAAACTATAGTAAACGCTATAGTATACTTTAGTATACTATATATATATAGTATAGTTTTTTTAATGGACAAACCATATATTGTATAGCAAAACATTGAAAATACAGAACTCGAAAAAATGAATTTGGGAAAAACAAAAGATTATATGGCCGTAATTAATCCATGTGTATGTAACATTAATGTCCTTTGTCATTTACCTGCCTATTTATGGAATGAACTGCACTTTTTATACTTGTGCTACAACTATTTGGCCTGTGCTACAAAACTTTATGCCTCTGTAGCACCGATGCTGTGTGCAAAGAAAGTTAACGTACAGCCCTGAAAATTATTCTTTTATGCCAAAAGTCATTAGGATATTAAGTGAAGATCATGTTCCATGGAGATATTTTGTAAATTTCCTACCGTAAATACATAAAAACTTTATTTTTGTGAGTGGATGACATTACAGCATATATCCCATACTTACGTTTGTATTGTCTTGATTAGTTTACTATTATTCTAAAATGATTGAAAAAATATCAATAAGATAAGAGTAAATGATCAATAAGAGTAAGTAACCATAAACTATTCAAACTTTCCGTAGTTCTTAGACCAATTTGCAAAACGTAAACACAAACAGTCAGAAGCGCTTGCTATTTCAGTTTTTGTAACACTACACAAATATTTTAACAAAGTACAACTGACAGAACATTTCGAACGGAATCCAAATGTTGTTCAAACGTTTCCAACACATAAATGTGAAATTTAAAATAAAATAAAAAACTGAAAAAAGGAAGTGCTTCAGGACCAGTGTTGTTTACATCTTGCAAAATGGTCTATATTTACTAAAGAGGACTTTGAATTTCATTTGTGAGACCTATTTAATGTAATAAACCAGATAAAACAAGTAAAAAGCTTTTGTATAAACTCTAAAAACTTTGGATCTATCGCAGGAATCTTAGTTTATATCAATGGTAAAAATTCAAAGTGTCAAACATAAATGTAACATATTTAGATCAGAGTCAGGCTGTCAATTATAAGTGAAGCAAAAATCCTAAAAAAAAGGCATGAAGAATACCCTTAAACATCTCCGCAGGGTTTCCCACCACAAGCTGAAGAACATAATTCTAATGGTCTTGTTTTTGTTCTCTGCAATAAGAGACTCAAGTATTTTTAGTATCTTTCTTTTCACCCTTCAACTCAGGAAATTGTCAATTGTACCACTCACATTTCTGAATGGACCACAAGAGGATTGTATGAAATGCTGCCTTTGTACCAGCAGCCCTGGAATATTTGTATTGCTCTCTCCCTGTTCTGATATGACCCACCACAAGAACCTGCATTTCATTAAGTCCACTCTCACTGCATACTCGTTTACATTACGTCATTCGCCAAACCCCACTTCACTTTTCTTCATTTACAAGTCTTTCAGCGGAATGTTTCGTCAAATGCACGCCGAGCCTCAAACTATTTTTACAGGACGTGGAAACTCAGCTTTTGACTTCCCCGGCTGCTTTTTTAGATACTGGGAAGTTGAGACAGAAGATTATTTGAAGTGGCAGCGCCGCTCTGTGCCGTTGGAGGCCGGGAGGGACTGCTTTCTTTTGTCTTGAATGGAGGGTTTATTTGAGCGGGGATGGCGAAACGGTTGAGTAAGCATTTCTTATTTCCACTGAGGGAGAGAAAGAGGCGCTAGTCTGTGTCGAATAAGATCACCCGGAGAAACGTCTGACATCTGTTCTTGTAGTTACCACGCAGGTCATCGGGAAGTAAAGGAGAATCCCATCTTTTTCTTCAGCTCCTAAATTTCTCGTGAAAATCCCAGACGCTTCCTGCTGAGAGTTGCCATAGTGACAGCACTTCAGACTCCTCATCAGAATGGAACTTCCTCATTTGTAAGAGAGAAAGATTGTGTCAACCTTGCGTTTCGTTGAGCATGTTAGCTCTTGCTGTAGAGGAATGAAATGAGTGAAGTTAAGGCGTAGGAGAGGGATGGAACCGTCAGACAGAGAGTTGGGTCTCTACATGTTTGGAGCCACGCTACGTAAGAGGATCGTGAGACGACCATGAGTGTGAAAAAGAGACTCTCATTTAAAAGAGTCTTGTACTTACATATGGTGAGTTAGATCCGTACGCCTTATGAGAAAATTGTTGACTTTTTTTGTTGTTGTTGTTGTTGTCGTTATGATTTTTTTTTTTTATTCCTTGGTGTGTTTAAAAATCTCTGTTTGTCCCGCATTGTGTTTCGTGTCTAGACTGGAATCATTGTAGACATTAGAGAGCGTCTTTTGTTAGTCCGGACTCGATGGCTAATGTCTTCTAGACCTCCAGACCTGCTGTCTAAAAAAAAAGCAGCGCACATGGGCTTCGCTAAGCTACCTTTGTTTGTTCCCATTAAACGTATGACTTTATGACAGATGTGTGTAGAGATTGTAGATTGTAATGGCTTGCCTATGTGTCCCAAACTGCGTGAGGTGAGAGAGCTGGAGCATTCACAGGGCCAAAGCAAACAGGAAAGTTTTGGGGATGAATTCGTAACGCTTCTTTTTGGCGCGGAATTGTACACCCTCTCT
This sequence comes from Triplophysa rosa, assembly GCF_024868665.1. Taxonomy (NCBI): domain Eukaryota; kingdom Metazoa; phylum Chordata; class Actinopteri; order Cypriniformes; family Nemacheilidae; genus Triplophysa; species Triplophysa rosa. The sequence continues at coordinate 23,588,132 of NC_079893.1, read as the reverse complement.
TCTCTCCGCCTCATTCTAACCTTGGGAATTTAGCGCTCGATGCGAGGCACTATTCATTTCAGGTTCAAATGTAAACACTGGAATCTGTTTGTCCGTTAGCTGTTAGACTCACAGTTTCCTGCCTCTTCTCAAACCCGAGTGTGTTTAACATGGGGCTGTTACTTTTCAGACACCTAACTGGAATGCGTCTGTGTGTGTGAGATAGAGGTCATCAAACACATTTATTGACCAGCGTTACAGATAGTTGATATTGTTCATTTGTTTTCACGTGTTTTCACATGTTTCCCCTTGTGACAATACACTTTCAAAAAGGATGTGTAAAATAATAACGCGTATTTGTGTTACGTGTCATTTTGTGTTGATTTGATGTCCTCTAAAAGGGAGAACACAAAGTTGAGCTACGTAACACCAAATGTGTTGTCCTTAACTAAGGACTAGGTTACATTTTCTTTTATTATGCAGTTTGGACGTCAGCATGAAACCAAATTTGGACTTTCTTAACAGACGTTTATGGTCTTGTTGTCCACAATTCATCAATGCATATTATTCCAAAGACAGAGAGGTTTGTCTTTGTCTTTCTGCAAAATGTAATAACTTGCTCCGTCTCTGAAAACTTCTTTTTGGATGATGTCAAAATGACCTCTGACCTGTCTGACTTATGTCCAGACGTTTTGTTTTTATTCACCCACTTTTTGCATTCCAGTGGATCCCAATATGAAATCAAGGCCCGCCCTAAAATTCTTCACATTGATTGTTCATATACTCAGAAAAAGTGAATTGAAAGCAAGCAGTAAAATTGTGTTTAATGTTTAATACCTACTGTACCTTGAAGGTGTAACTTTTGCCTCTCTATCGCCATCTCTGTTTAAAACATAGTATTGCAGGATGCTTAACATAATTACCTTTATGCGGGTTAAAGTCAAAAAATGAAGTCAAACTGACATCTGTGAAATCAGACCTGACAGCTTAAGGGGCGATTCACATTTCGCGTCTTTTGCATTTTTCTTGGCGCTTCGAGATGATTATATTTAGACTTATCAGAGTGCCGCGCGTGCACCGTGCGTCATTTGACAAGAGAAAGTGCCGCGCTCGCGTTTTCCGTGCGGTTTTAGACGCGAAATGTGAATCGCCCCTAACTCAAAAAACATTATTATAGGCTTACAGTTGTGAATCGATGTTAGATAAGGAGACAGTCTTGAACTTTTTTTGATCTTGCTCAATTTCTGATTGTTGCTTGTTTTTATCCAAAAAGTTAGAGCATTAATAAATCCTCTTATTTTCATACAGACATGCGTTTGTGAGAAAGTCTTGTATTTGTGCTGTTCTTCCATGCTCTGTCATAAACTTGTCCATGCCTCAGTTAGTGCATGTTTCAATATTTTAGCACTGCAAGCATAGCACTACAGTGTTGTGTGTGATGTCCACAGCCTTGTGTAAACAAACACATGTGGACGTAAAACAAGTGATGTTTTATATGTAGCGTATGTTTGTATTTAGCACAGATGATTTTTAACTAGGCTTGCGCTACATATCCAAAACTCAGACCTGTCGTATAGGCAAGAATACTTTTTGAATTTCTTGTGTGATATACTGTATATACACTGTAACATCATAAAAATACCACCTCTCCAAGCTTTTCAAATAGCTCAGTATTATAAAACTTTGCAGTGGATAGTGTGTAGGTGGATTGCTGTCGATTAAACCATCATAAGCACTAAGTCAGGTGGCAAGAAATGGTGCAATAACCCATTCGTGTTGATTAGGTCACAGTCACACAACTGAAAAGACCTCCATTGTCATGACAACAGAATCAAATCCAGGTTCACAGTAGGAAATGTACCATACTACAGTAACAACTTTTTGCCGTATGTGTATAGACCGTTTCATTGGACGCGCACCGGGACTGCAGTTATCTTCTGGTCTGTGCTTGGCTAATATAACTATTTATATTATTTTGCTGTATAATAATTGTAGTGAATAACAATTTGTTGAATTTTGTTGTATGTTAATTTTATTTAATAAACAATTTGTTGAATGGGTGCTGTAGTTTGGTCGCATTTGAAGAAACCGTATTGGACATTGACATCTAGCGGCTGAGCTTGGCTCGCAGTCTAAATTCAAAGTAGTGGAGAGACAAGTTTAGCCAAGTAACGTTTCTTCTCGGTTTCTTTTGCTTGTTATCAGAAATGATCTACAGGCACTCTATTGTTTGTGAATGTGTACCGGAAGTTAAGGTCTGTCCACGAACGCGCGCATGCGCAGTAACGTTTGTTTGTGATGTCACTTTGAAACCGTCTATAGGGGCTGATAATGCAGGACTTTTTTATTTTCTATGTGAATATTTTTAAATGTTGTTTTCGGTTAAAAACGAAAAAAAAAATTTTTTTTTAAATGTTTCAAATGTCCACCTATACAGCAGTCCCCGTGGGGGAAATTGATTCTTAAACATACTATAAGATGTTTATTTGAAAAATACAGAAAGGTTTCTGTCAGTGTTATGCTGGGTTCACACCAAACGCGAACAATCGCGTTCCACGCTCTTTATTACTAGCGGGAAAAGTTTGTGACGCAAGCTGACAAACATTTCCAACTTGCACGGAAGAGGAAATTGAAGCGCGTTCGCGGCACTCGCGCCACTCGATTAGCGTCATTCGCATCGCCTTCCGCGAGTTCGAGTCTATTCGCGTTAATTCGCATTTTTGCATTGACTTTGTATGTAATTTATTCACGTAAATTGCTTGATTCGTGTTTGGTGTGAACCCCCCATTAGGTTTAGTTGTGTGGTTAGGGGTAGAGGTTAGAAAATACCATTAGATCAGTATAAGAACAATAGAAGTCTACAGTATGGCAAGTCCCCACGAAGAGACCAAAAACCTGCGAGTGTGTGTGGGGACCTTTATCCTATAAGCGGAGTCTTGTCTGTAACATCAGGAATGTGCCTCATACAGTATACTGATAAGTTCTGTCCATTCGGCTGCACAGAGATGAAAGTATATGTAAACCCTGTGGTATTTATGGAGCTCAACACAGTCTGTCCTGTATTAGAGAATGCTTAGCAGAAAGTGGAGAAAGGGGTTAGACATTACGTCACCAGGGTCAACAAATTGAGAGTGATGCTGAGTAAGATAGGGGGAGTTCCTGACACTGATAACCCATCTGTTGTTCAGAATAATTCATTCTACAAAGGTAAAAAAAAGGGGCAATCAAAAAAGTTATTAACATGACAAGAATATTTACAAGTTTTGATTTTCGCACTTTATTGTCTTTTTATATATATATAAATATATATTAGGGCTTTCAAGCGCCCGCTTATAGCTCAACTAACGCGATCATTATAAAAGTGTTTAAACAACAAAACACATTCACATGCACATATTTGACAATCAGAATGTCAGATATTTCAGGACATAGTTAACAGTTTGTGAATTTTTTTGAGTAAAAAAGAAAAATTATGTAAAAGCAATGCATCAGTCATACAGCTGCTGTGGCTCTGCGGTGTGTCACATGATAAGCAGTGCCGCGTCGCTATGGAAATGTTAAAGTGATTGGCTACCTTCTTAACGGTCGCCTTGGGAAAGCTAGTCAAACACTGTAACTAGCCACTGTAGCTAGTCAAACACTGAAACTAGTCATGTAGCTTGTCAAACACTGAAACTAGTCATGTAGCTAGTCAAACACTGAAACTAGTCATGTAGCTTGTCAAACACTGAAACGGGTGTCAGGTGTAGCCAGGCTTCAGGAATATGGTTTCACAGCCAAAAGGTAGAAAAAGTGAAAAGCACTCTGGAGACAAATACAAACAACATTTTTGGTGTTTCGCGGTTCTTTTATTTTGTTATTTTTTTCTGTTAATTATTAAGAGTTTCAGAAAACATTGTTTGGTCTTATAAGATCAATTAAAAAATGCACTGAAAAGTTATAGATGGTTGATTATTTGTCTAGGTAAGTATATATTTTTTCATAGATTAAAACTAGCTTTTAAAATACGCAAACTGGCAATACTATGTAAAGTGGTTCAAAACATCTCCCTTTAAAACGCTATTGGTTAAAGGAATATGACTTGGCCTGAAAAAAAGTCAGTCAGAAGAAATTTGTTCACTTTAATCCATGCATACACATACATGCATATATTTAAGGAAAATCTAAAAATGAATAAACATTTATATATAATTTCAATTATTAGTAAATATAAATAAATACATGTAAATATTTCCTAAATATGTATTCATGTGTATGTGTTTGTATTTATAAATACAAAATTAATATGCACAGTAGGGCTGCAACAACTAATCGATAAAATCGATAATAATCGACAATGAAATTCGTTGTCAACGAATTTCATTATCGATTAGTTGGTCTGTGACGTCACTTGCGAGATGCGCAGTTATAAATCAAGCGCGTCTTCTTCCCTTTTAAAATTACCGTTTTAGATGTGTCTCTCCGTGCAGCATGAGCTGCGCAGTTTTAAAGTCAGATGTGGTTCTCCGTGGATGCGTCTCTTCGTGCAGCGCAAGGTGCGCAGTTTTAAAGTCAGATGTGGTTCTCCGTGGATGCGTCTCTTCGTGCAGCGCAAGATGCGCAGTTTTAAAGTCAGATGTGGTTCTCCGTGGATGCGTCTCTTCGTGCAGCGCGAGGTGCGCAGTTTTAAAGTCACACTTGTCTCTCCGTGCAGCGCGAGTCACACAGTTTTAAAGTCAGACGTGTCTCTCCGTGGATGCGTCTCTACGTGCGGCACAAGTTGCGCAGTTTTAAAGTCAGACGTGACTCTCGGTGCATGCGTCTCTCCGTGCAGCGCGAGGTGCGCAGTTTTAAAGTCAGACGTGTTTTGCATGCATCTCTTCAAGCTGCGCAGTTTTAAAATTTAAAGGGGAGAGGTGTTTTAAATTACAAAATTAAAGATTATATTAGTAAAACCCAATTTGTGGCGTTTGCACTTTGCAAAGTACATAATAGGCTAAATACCCTGGTTTGGTGGTTTATTTAGTTCAGAGGTGGGTAACGAAGTACATTTACTTGAGAACTGTACTTCAGTACACTTTTTGAGTATTTGTAGTATTACTTTTTCTGTTTACTTTTTACTGTACTTCACTACATTTGAATGACAAATATCTCACTTTTCATGGCACAAAGAAATGATTCCTTGGCCGACCCTCCCCTCCCTGCACATTTGGGAGAGACTATTGTCAGTTCCTTCTAATATGACACACCTGAATCAACTCACCAGGTGTATTAATTATGGAGATATTCACAACATTTTGGGAGAAGGCTAATGAGTTCAGTTGTGTATACTTTTCCCATATCTGCAAAAGATGTAATTACATTTTATCCGATTAATCGATTAATCGAGAAAAAACGACCAACTAACCGATTATCAAAATAATCGTTGGTTGCAGCCCTAATGCACAGTACATAGACATATATTATGTAAACACAAACTTTTATTCTGGATGCGATTAATCGCGATTAATCATTTGACAGCCCTAATATATATATATACAGTATAATATATATATATATATATATATATATTGATCTATGAGCTAGAAACACTAGTCTGATACCTAAACATCTAGGGCTGATGAATGAACGGTTAAAGGGTTGAACCTTACAATGTAAACTACAGCTATTGTCTGCATGAGAAAGCTATTCCAGAAAGACTTCTATAACAGTGAGATTTACTATGGTGATGATGTTGCATGAAAGGTCTATTACTCACAGCTGTGTGACAATAAATCAAGATTCAGTTTTAGACTGGCAACAACATTGAAGCAGCTGTAACATCTGCTCTGTCAACCATGGCTCAGTGTCTGTGATCCAACAACATCCATGATCTTAAGAAAAGAGACAGATTTGAGTTTAAAATGGTCTGGAATGTGAAGGGTGGAGAGGTTGGAAGAAGGGGGCTTGGAAAAAGCAACTTATATATCAATATGTGGTTACAAGCAGTTTGACTGCCAAAATATGAAGGAAACCCAATGGAATTAGAGGAGGAGGAGGGGAGAGAAAGAAGGGGTTAGAGGGTCCAAAAGGAATACAGAACAGAATATGAAAACAAGTGAGAGTAGTATGTGTGTGCAAAATAGTTAATACTGTAGTGTGGTTAGTATAAAAACATTTTATTTTGTCAGGTTCTAAAGAAGAACTAATAACTCAGAAGTCAGCGTTGTTCAGTTGATCACTGCATTTGAATTTGTGCTCTTTCTTACAGAATGTGCAAAATGTAATGGTATATGTAAACAATACCTTGATGCTTAGATTTTGTGGTATGCAAAACGTATTAAAAATATTTTTTTCACTTAAAAGTTTTTCTTGCAAATTTGCAGTCTTTTAAGTTTGTTTGTTTTACCGTATTTCTCTGTAAAAAATCCCATAAAAAAGTTTCTTACAAAATAACCGTTTTTTCATGTAAAATTACGTTTTTTAATGTTTTGTTTCTTGTAAATTTGCAGTCTTTTTCTGTAATTTGACATTTTTTATTGTATTGCAAAAATATGTGAAAATCTGTAAAAAAAAAAAAAAAAAAAAAATTCTGTATAACTGCAGGCCTCAAAGGGGATGAGGTAAGACGGTATGGAATGTGTCCCTCACAATAGTGGACCATAAACAATGAGATTGTGCTGATGTTATCTCAAAACATACAAATCACTGACTGCTAAAATGAAGATTTCATATTGTTATTTTACTACTCCAAAGTGATTTTCAACTGTAGTTAGTTTGCCCGTCTCACTCATTTTAAATGCAGTAATAAGTAACAACGAGGTTGTTTTTGGCTCAATAACACAGTCCTGTCGGGAAATTAATTGTTGCAGTTAGAATATTGAGTGTTTAGACTACAATGGAAACTCCATCTATCTTTCTCTTGGTAGCAGCCACCAGACATTTGGATTTCTCTTTTGTCATCTGCTCTGTAATTTTATTTCTGCATTGTGCACATTCAGACTCCCCTTTTTGAATTTCTTTCCTTTTTATGTTTTTTTAATCAATAGCCATTTTAAGGCCTAAATTGAATCTTAGCCTTCAGAGCTCAGACAAAGCTTTCACAGATTTCTGCAGAATTGCAAGTCATTTATAAAATTCAATTCGTTTTCCAGTCCCTTGACTCATATTTTGGCTTCTTTAATTGTGTTTTTGTGAACAATTGAACTGAAATAATTTAAAGTATATGTAAAAATGTTTTTGAATATAATTTTTGAAGCTGCAATCCATGCAATATTTGCCTTTGTCGCCATCTCTGTTTGAAATTTAGAAAAATTGCAGGTTACTTAATGTATTTGTTTGCATGGGCAGAAGTCAAGTGATGTCAAAGTAACATTTCCCACAGAGTCATACCTGACAATTCAACTTAAATAAATAAATCATAATGATCTTAAACTTACTGTTGCGAATCAGTGTGAGATGGTTTTGCGTAAGAAGGCGCTTTTGAACACTGAAGTTTAATGCAGCTTTAATGGGATAGTTCAATCCAAAATGAAAAGTCTGCCATCATTTACTCGCCCTGTTGCCATTTTAAACCTGTATGACTTTCTTACTTCCGCAGAACACAAAAGAAGATATTTTGAAGAAAGTTGGTAACCGAACAGCGCCGGCACCTATTCACTTCTATTGTATGGGCACAAAATCAATGTAAGTGAATGGGTGCTGGTTAACAACATTCTTCAAAATATCTTCTTTTGTGTTCTGTGGAAGAAAGAAAGTCATACACGTTTGAAATGACGAGAGGGTAAGTAAATGATGACAGAATTTTCATTTTTGGGTGAACTATCGCTTTAAAAATGATTTTAAATATCAATGAATGTATTGTATTTTTCTTACAGTTGTTCTGTTTAAGACACATTTAACCATCCAACTCAGTACATGCTGTGTTTTGTGTTCCCTAGATTAAGTTTGGCTCTGACTTTAGTCAATAATCTGTTGATTATTTAAAAAAACGACCACTTTGCAAACAAAATATTTGACTTCTAAACCAATGTATTTATTTCTTCAAACAAAGTATGTGTGAAAAAGATATTTGTAAAAAGCTATGTAATCCCCACACTTCCTGGCCATTTCGTCACAGACTGACCTTTGAGCTCACATGTAAAGGAAATCACTCATTTGGCATTCGTCCCATACAAACACTTTACACATCCACTTACCTGAATGCCACTGATGTGACTATAGTAATGCATCATTTAACCCTTGCAATAAATGCCTCATCGCTGTTTCAATGGATAAGGTTTCGAAATTGATACAATTCTTATAGAATGACAATTTCATCTCTACCATCATTATTTCTTCACATTGTGTAAATGACTCAATTTAAGGGTTTTATCACCCAGTGGCATGCCGAGGCGAAATCACACTGGGCGGCTCTAATGTGTCACTGTGGGCGGGGTCTAGAATCTCAGGGTATTGTTGGAATGTACCTGATGTGTCTCATTATCTCTGAGTGAGTGTGAGAAAGGCTGTACCAGTAAAACAGGAAGAGCTGGTGTGTGTGTATCATGCCACCAAAGTACCCTATTATGTTGGAGACTTCGGTTTATAAGGTTGTTGAAGATAGTCACTCATACATGTCTTTCTGTGTTCTCTTGCAGTCTGCGACTGTCTCCGATGGTGGTGAGTACTCAATCGCATTTTCATTATAACATCATCAAATCACATCTGTTTACATGTGGCACAAACTTCATTCGTCTTGTTTTTTCTTTCTCTAACTCAGATCTAAGCTTGTGTTCATCATCTGTACTGTTTTTTCTGCCTGTAGTTATACTTTTCTCTGCTTCCTAAAACTGTTGTTTCTGTTTAAATCTCTCAGGGATCCAATTACTTCTTTCATTGCAGTCCTGTTTTTCTGTTGTGTTGTTCGCTCCGTTGCTGTCTGTGCTTCTTTTTTAAGCTAATTTCAATGCTAATGTTGTTTATATCTGTAGATCTGAACCAGATAGGGTTTTATCCAAAAGAAGGGAAAAGAAAACACCATTTTGACTCTCTTGTAGTTTGTCCTGATTTCTTAAAAGGTTTGGCTTTTCCAGTGTCTCTTCTGTATCAATAGAGAAGGTCTTGTTGCAAAAATTCATAGCAGAGAGGGTTAGTTTTGCTCGGTGTTACAGAGTTTGTATAGAGGTAAACAATGTGTGATTTCATGTTAGATCCGTTGCAATATTTTCTGTGATCTGACGTTGTATGTTTCATCCTTTAATCACCATATGCACTTTTTCATAACGTAGTTTTAGGTGAGCAAATTACACGCCTGCTAAACCTTCAGTCCAATTTCACGAAACAAGCCAAAAAGAACACCACCATTCAGATCTCTGTGTAATTCATTAAACCCAAGTTACAATTTGGCCCAAATCTCTGTACTTCAATTCCAACTGCTCAAGAAGCACCAGCCGTGAACAAGCCCTAAGTCACTGCTCCCCCTGTCCCCCCATCAACGCCCCAATTAGCATGTGTGAATGTGCCAGGGTCTCTGCGAATGTTTGCTTAACGCTGCCAGCCAGAGCCGTAGATCTTTCAGCCTCACGCATAACAAAAGGCATGGAGGGCCAAATGTATGCACACAAACTGTGAGGAACTAACCGAACTGTTGCTTCTCCAATCACATGATCGTTGCGTATGGGTCATGTATGGCCACAGAATAGCGTCTGTTGTTGGTCTAATCACGATGCTCATCAAACATAAAGCCTGTGAGAGGATCTGACCCGAAATCAACTCGTAGTTAGCCAGGACAATCTGGCTGGATCAGTGTTTAGATGCCGGGGCCAGTTTTGTTTCTTAGAAACGGCTCCAGGATCAATTATCAACATGACTGGGTGTCTTAAATCTGTCGAGAGAGACGAGAGTGAGCCAAGAACCACTTGTATCGTCTGTAAATCTGGCATTACTAATTGCCATCGATCTTGAGATCAAAGTGCAAATCTCAGCAACCTTGTGTTTTCTTTATTACTGATGTCTCTGGTCCTCGGCTGTGTTCTCGTAGACGGTGAGAATTTTACAGTCTGGGCCTTTTTTTGCTGAATACTTTACAGTATTTATGCATCTACTATAATGGGACCCATGGGCAGTGACACGGTATATGCAGTCAAAATCGCATTATATAACAATTCAGGTCCTTTAATCTGATTGGATGAGCAATGTTTCCAGAGCGCTAATATTTAGCATAACAGATTTTCACCTTACTGATAGCTCAGATGTCAGTTGTTGGTGGTTTAAATACCCATGTGAAGTCTCTCTTAAAGCATTTTTTTTTTTTATGCAGTTTTCCATAGTCAGATAAGTGAATTGTCATATCCATAAGAGAGTTGTCAGATCCATAACGGTCCATATTCCTAATAAATGAAAAACTTTTATGGTAAAAAGAGCCATTCCTTCTCCATTTGTTGGGTATTATTGCTTCTGGTTGGTACATTTTAATTCAAATAAATGCTACAAAGAAACGTGCATCCTTTTCGTCATATGCATAACTCATGAATTTTTCTCTTGAAAAATTTACGCTTAGACAATTTTTTTTTATGTCTGGACTCACTCATTAGGGGTTTAGTAAAATATAAACTGAGAATTCAATATATTAGTAATAAATACATTCTCTGCAAATTTATATTTCAAGTTTTGACTAAAAATGTCAAATCCATAACGCTGGAATTGCACAGGAATTGCACATTTGCAGCTGTGCGTTTGTCCGTATGTCAACATTTGGTGATTCAAATACCCATGTCAGGTCTCTCTTTAAGTTTTTAAAGCATTCGTTTTATTTTTAGTGTTTGTTTTTCCATAGTCTGGTAAGTGCCATTTTCAGGAGTGTCACATCCATAACGGTACATATTCCTCATGAATGGGCACATGAAAATTAAGATAAAGTAACTATTTTATGTTCTGTGAAAAGGCATCCCTTCTCCATTTGTTGGCTATTATTGCTTCTGGTTTGAGCATTTTAATTTAAAGAAATCCTACAAAGTTTGCCGTCCCCCTGAAACCGTGTCCTTTTTTGTCACATCCATAACGCATGTTTATTTCCCTTTTTTAAAATAGAAAACTTGTGCATAGACTGATATTCTGATCTTTAGAATCTATCAACAAGGTTTTGGTAACAAATACATACTCTGAGAGTTTATATGTCACATCCATAACGCAAAATGTCACACCCATAACGCTGGAATTGCCTAAAACAGTTTCACACTCACAATTGCTACTGTACCGAATGCCAAAGTGGTATGTAGTGATAATATTCAGATAAAACATGCAATTCCAAATTACATTTGTTGATTTAGAGGTACGTTTTTCCTCTGTTTGAGGGCTACCGGGTGACTGTGCTGGTCTTGCATTAATATTGCAGGTTCCTGTTGCCTCTACCTTCTAAGTTTCCCTCCCCTCTCCTCTGTCAATTATTTATCACCTGTCTGTTCAGAGCTTTGTGCGCAGGCCACTGTATCTGTTTACCTGTATACATGCGCTGCGACCGAGTTGTTTAGATAGTTCCTCATTTCGTGTAATGTCTGGAGATTCTGCGCTGAGTGTAAAGTTTACGGAGAGTTCGATGGCTCTTCGCCTTCTGCTCCGTGGCTATGTGTAATGGGGTGATGGATGTTAAAGCCTGGCGTCCAGTTGGCATGAAATACTTGGTAAAGTGGCATCACACAGGGTCGTACCAGCTCTGCGCAGGTAAGAGGTTGCGGTGATGGGGACTCACATTCTGCAGGGCCTTAGATGAATTGAGGACGTTGATCTACAGACACCTGAATTCTGGTTTTCTCCAAGTTTTATATACTGTAAAGCTGTGTTACAGTTCACAGGCTTTGTGCAGATGCAGAATCCATTGTCTAGCTATAGTCTTGGTCTGTGTTAAAAGTGTTGGTTTGGAGGTTTATGGTTGTACTGAAAAAACTACTTGTTTTAAAATGTGTTCTTATTTAATTTTTTTAAAAGGATACATCTCCTTGAGATACATAGACAAAGAGCAAAATTACCATAGAATAACTATTGACAAGTTACTTTAGTTCACCCAGACGTCATCTTTTAAACACCCTCATGTCATTCCAAACCTGTATGACTTTATTTCTTCTACTAAAAACAACCATATATATTTTGAAGAACGTTGGTAACCAAACAACATTGGACCCCATTGACTTCCATTGTATGGATACAAAACAGCTTAAAAAATTCTCTAAATATCTTCTTTTTTGTTCCAGAAGAAATAGTCATATACAGGTTTGGGGTTAATTATCCCTTTAAGGTTATTTTTCTTGCCCCATTTGACAAATTGTTTGGTTTTAAGCTTGAACACTATAAACTGAAATTGTTATTTCATTGTTTGTGCCATAGAGCTGAACAGTGTGGACTTGAAGGGCTGCGGCAGTGATAACAGTCTGAATAGCAATGCCAGCCTACCCAGCGTGCAGTGCCATAGACGCCACACCGAACGGCGTGTTGCATCATGGGCCGTCTGCTTCGAGCGCCTGCTGCAGGATCCTGTCGGTGTGCGATATTTCTCGGTGCGTCGCATCATACAAAGTCATCCATTTACACATCTGCTTGAGAGTTTTGGCTCGCTTTGGTACATTTGAGTGTTCACAACATTCTTTGGACTGTTTCGCAGATAAGCAACTTAATCTGTTTTATTGTCCTTCACCCTGCAGGAGTTTCTGAAGAAGGAGTTCAGCGAGGAGAACATTTTGTTTTGGCAAGCGTGCGAATATTTCAGCCATGTGCCCGAAACAGACAAGAAACAGGTGTACAGTCATCACGGTTAATCATTTGGAGTGGTTTAAAAAGTTGATTTAAAGCATATTTAATGGGTTTAAACTCTGTTTATGGAATTATTGCTACTGTTGTTCTGCTGAACGTATTCTAGATGCTAAATGTTTTTCATTCACCATCTGTCATAAATTTTGTCCCCCAGCTGTCCCAGATGGCCAGAGAGATCTACAACAGCTTCCTCTCGAGTAAGGCCACCACTCCTGTCAACATCGACAGTCAGGCACAATTGGCAGATGACATCCTCAACGCTCCAAGGCCAGACATGTTTAAAGAACAGCAACTACAGGTGAGAACATTGTATAAATTAAAATGAGAAACTGTCAGATGAAACCCTGGGGGCACAACACTGCACTTCTAAATAGAAAGCTTTACCACGGTATTAACAGAGCTTTCAGAATTTCCCAATGCATTGGTGTACAATGTACTGTGTAGGCGTCAGGTTTTGACATTCTGGAAAATCTATTGACTTGCCTTGACCTGTTTTGTTATAATATACTCTTTTGTATTTCCCCGACCAATTAATGTAGAGTAATTTTATCCAGATTTCTTTTCTCCAAAACTGCACGGTCCTAAATGGCTTGTTATAATAAAATGTCCTATTTTTGAAGATTTACCGTCGTAACAATGCAAGGTTTTAGATGGAAAGTTGTTGAAGTTGCTTCAAGCACTGCACTTCATGTCATGAGATAGTAAACATAACGCTCCAACCCCATGATAACCGTGAGGAAATTTGAGGGCAGCCGTTGTGCATGGAGACTGAAAATGGTTTTTTTACAATGTCTTCCAGGCAAAAAAGAAAGCGGCAGCATCCCGAGGCTCCTGTCTGGCTGTCATGGCCTTATCAAAGATCTCTGTAGTTGGCAAATTCTCAGAATTTTGAAAATGGTCACATTTTGTTGGTTTAGATGTTGTAGTGACTAGTAAGGTAGTATAACACAAACCTTCCTGTGAACCACGAAAACAAAGCTCCGTTTTATAACTTTCCTTTTATTTAGCCTTTTTGCATTTTGTCCTTTCATCTTTCTGGAGTTCTCACCACATTTGCTGTAAACATATTCATGCTATATTACAAAGTCAGTGTAAACCTCCCATGACCAGCATGGAAATTCAGGAGGCGTGATGCTTCCTCAGATTTTACTCAGTTATTTCACCCTTCTTTCTTCAACAGATCTTCAACCTGATGAAATTTGATAGCTACACTCGCTTCCTAAAATCCTACCTGTATCAGGAATGTATGCTGGCAGAGGTGGAGGGACGGCCTCTTCCAGATCCCTATCAGGTCCCCAGCAGCCCGACATCCAAACACAGCACAAGCTCCGACCGATCCAACCTCTCGACACCAAAAAAGGTAACAAGCAAACACCCGCCGGTGCCCTTCGTTAGAAAGACAAGCCTACGTTTGCAGTTCGTTCTCTCAGTGGCTTCCTTTAAAACACATGAGCCCAAACTCAAACAATCTTTGAAACGCATCAAAGACACTCTTTAGTCTAATTATCTCCCAGGAGGGTTTGTTAACACAGCATAATAGCATTCATTATTATGTGAATATGTATGAATATTATATGAATAATAGATTTATGAACTTTGAAACGGTTTGATTGTAATTGATCTTCCAGGCATTGTATAATGAAATAACAATTACTAATGTTATTAGTAGGGCTGTCAAACGATTAATCGCATCCAGAATAAAAGTTTGGGTTTACATAATTTATGTCTGTGTACTGTGCATTTTAATTTTGTATTTATAAAAACAGACACATTTATTTAAGAAAAAATAAAATGTTAATATTAATAAACATTTACATATAATTTAAATGATTGGCAAATATAAATAAATAAATTTAAACATTTTCTAAATACAGTATATACACGTTTGTGTACATGTATGTGTTTATAAATACTAAATTAATATGCACAGTACACAGACATACATTATGTAAACACAGACTTTTATTCTGGATGCGATTAATCGTGATTAATCGTTTGACAGCCCTAATTATTAGTAAAACAACTTTAGGCTAAAATGTCTCGCTAAGATTGTCCTTCAAAGTCTCTATTATGATTCATCACGTGGCAATGCATTTACACGCCTACAGTATGCACTTCAACGCAATTACCATGTTGTTCTAAAGGTGTGAGATTCAGGTCACTGTCAGCGTTATACGTCTCTTTACATAGTCAAGTGTTAGCACAGTTATCCCAGAAGCTTTTAAAGAAGAAAGAAAACAGGGGAACAGTAAGATTAGTCAACACCTTAGCGACTGGAGCCAAATCTAATTTAACACAGTCAGCTATGCTTCTAATCCGAGTCCTTAAAACCTTGTTCTCGCTCCATTTCACATTCTAATGCATTGACATTCTGCAACAGCCTGTTCGTAAATGAAAACGGATCTCTCAGTAGCACCTACTTTGTTTTTTAGAATGGAAAATGATTCATGATGTTTATAGGTGCAGGACGACAAGAAGAGTAAATCAAGCAGATTGCTGCATGAAGACAGCAGAGACGAACAGGGCGATAAAAAGAAAAGCATTTTCTTCTCCTGGTCCAGAAATAGAAGTTTCGGAAAAGGAACTAAGAAGAAGGATCTTGCAGACTACAGTGAGTGGATGAGATGTTTTCATTAAATTGCTCTCTTACTGTTTGTACATTTTTGGTTACATAATATTCTTTACTATAACAATAATAAACTTGATATTTAAGAGTTAGTCCCTTTTATGTTAAAATATACTGTAATTTGATTTAAGACGCATTTCCTTTTTGTTTTGGTTTGAAGTTTTCAGTTTGTCGCTTATGAATGCTTTATGTTCACAGGCTTTACAGGTAGTAACGGCCGAAGGGAATCACAGGGCTCTTTGTCGTCCGGTGCGAGTTTGGAGCTAGCCACCTCTGGTTCTGGAAAACATGAGGTGCGTTAACAGGGCCTGGCTCTGAACCACTCAGCTGATCTCACTCTCGAGCATTCATAATTATAGGCATTTGTCACAATGCTCTCTGCACTACTTGATTCTGATTGGTCAATCTCAGCATTTCCCTGTCAGATGTTTTTGCATAACAACCAATAAACTGTATATTTACCAATGTTTTTCATATCACCTTGTATAATAAAATCACTTTAACTAAATTCAATAAGTCCTGTGCATTTATTTACTTAATAGTTGTGTAATGGCTGTCACAATGACCAAATCTCATATGTCCTATTAAAAACATTCGTATTTTGGTTCTTTTGCTTTATCGTTTCACTGTGATCCTCTGTCCGACAGGGTGAGGTGTCGCGAAATTCCATGTTGTTGCCCGAGCGTTCAGCGCGTCACTGTAACATTAACCTTCCGGACGGCTCGTGCTGCTCAGTACCCATCAGGCCCGGCGTCTCCATTAGAGAGGTGCTGTTAGGATTGTGCGAGAAGCTCGGCATTAATCTGGCTGCTGTGGATCTCTTCTTAGTAGGTGGAGAAAAGGTAACACATATCTGTTCTAGTCACTGTTAGGGGTTGCATACATTGGTCATATTTATCAAACTAACTGAGCTATTGTCAATTTTGCTTTGTGAATTTCAGTATGTGGGAGTTCAGGATGAGCATTAGTGCATCATTTACTTTTAGTCATTTAGCAGATGCTTTTATCCAAAGCGACTTACAAAGTAGGGGAAAACAATAGAAATAATATGTGCAACAAAAGAACAACAATGCATGGGTGCAGTAAAACTGGTCTCTGTTAGCCTACCACAGTATACGAAGCTAAAAATATCCTTTATTTTTTTGGGAGGGGATAGGAAAGTAGAAAAGAAGTAGAAGACTACTAATGGGTCAGATGTTGACGGGTTAAAACTTCAGTGTTGTATTGGACTATAATAACATGTTTTGTCCATGTGTAAAGCCTTTAGTGTTGGACCAAGACTGCATGACCCTGTGCTCCAGAGATCTGCGGCTGGAGAAACGCACGCTATTCCGGTACATACCTGTTTTATCTTTGTCTATCTGTTTGATCATTCTTTCTTTTTTTGTCAATCCAACCATTTGTCAATCTTACCCTGTTGTTCTGAACATAGTGAGTCAAACATCTTTTTCATACAATGAACGTGAATAGAGACTGAGGTCACTAACATTCGGCCTAACATCTCCTTTTTGTGTTCAATGGAAAATAGAAGGTCATACAGGTTTGTAACAACATGAGCATGAGTAAATAGCACAGAAATATCTCTTTAACCTCTCTCATTCTGTCTCTATGTCATAGATTGGATCTAGTGCCCATAAATCGTTCTGTGGGGCTGAAGGCGAAACCCACTAAGCCGGTTACAGAAGTGCTGAGGCCAGTGGTGGCCAAATATGGCCTGAACTTAGGAGAGCTGGTGGCCAGGATAGTGAGTCAAACATCTGCTTATTTTTCAATACAGTTGTAACATCCAGAAGTATTGTTTCATAGATTTGTCCTTCCCCGTTAAAGTTAGAAAATGCCAATACTGTCAAACTATATTTATATTCTTGAGAAATGTTTTCTTATCAGAGCAACTTTTAAAACATTTTGTTCAATTATTGGTTAATGTCATTTTTACCAACATACTGTACACATGGCTGCTGTCCTTTCCTAAACCTTTTTGCCATAAATCATTATTATTAGTCACCCTTTATGTTTGTCAGTGGGTTTTGCAAATATCTAACCAATAAAAAGTATTAAAAAGTGCTTGTTAAAGGTTTCATTAAATGAGCACTTTCAACAAGTTGATATGATTTATTAGGGTCTTCATGGAATGTCTGGAACATATGTTGTTTAAAAACACTCAATGGCTCTGTAAACAAAACCCTTTTTGCCTTGTCAAAAACAGCTATGCTCACATTAACCCGTTTTGGTGCATGTCTCTTTAAATGATAATGAGTTACACCGCACCCCACCCCCCTTCCGTCTGGCTTGTTAACACAACACATGTGTAGTACTGCCATGGCAATGGTTTAGCTAAATTATGTTTCCTGAACTCCTCTGCGGTTAGTTTCGTTTTAAACGTCTCAAATCATTCGTCCGGAGTATGGAAGTAAAATAGAGACAAATGTGTTTGAAGCAAAAAGACGTGCTGAATAGCACTGACTGAAAAAAGATGCATTGTATTAACAGTGCTCGCATTTTAAGGTTCCGCAATTCAACCTGGTTGCATATTTAAGATGTGAATTTTTCAAGTGGAAACATTTCACACACAGTTTCACCAATTAAAAATTAAATAATCAAAATTCACCTTTTAAATTTCATTTAAAAAATTCAACTTGTTATAAAATACAAGCTTTAATATTCGACAGACAATTTTCAGTCCATATAATTTCGGTTTAAAAATTCGCTTCCACAAATTCAGTGGTTCAAATTCGACTTGAAATTCAAAGTTTCACATCCGGGAATCCCAGGAGAAGCAATAAAGCGCCGATTCCGCCAATGCATGATCTCTACCTGCTGCCTGACCGCTTCACCAGCAGGTGGTGCAAGTCGCTTCTGACGAAGACCAAAGCAAGAAATGCAGATACTTTTTATATGTTTGCAGCACAGTCCACTCATCTGCTCGATTAAGTGAATTTATTTAATCTCATAGATCTCTTATGCATCATCAAGAAAAAAAATATTGTTTCTTGTACTGGCAGCTTAGCTCACAACTATCAGCCCTGGAACGGACATGGAGCACGGGGACAATTCCAGGTGGCCTGGAATCAGTGGACTATTCATACATTTATAATATTAATTTAATTATTTAAATATCCTACCCAATCTACTAGTACTGCCTATCTATAGTAAGAGTTCATGTTTGTATTTGGTTTGCTATTTATACGCATTCATTACTTTTTACGTGCATATGATTACCCCCTTGGTTAAGATGGTGTGGGTTAAGTCGGTATGTACATAAAAAGTGCACGCAAAACACATGCGTATCATATGCACGCAAAAGATAATTTCTGTAGCTCGCCAAATACAAACATAAAATCGTGCTTTTGATAAGCACGATCTTAAGTCATCAAATAATGGTTTGAGTTTCGAGGATGAGAAAATTGTATATGTTACAGTGAATTACTGAATCATACTGTGTTTGAATAAAATAAGCTAATTGCATGAAGCTATTTGAATGACACATGCAATGGTATCTGATTAAATATGCCAGAAAACAAGACAACAAGATTTTAAAGCATTACATTAGTTACATAACACCATCACAATAAACTTAACATTTAAATTCAAATAAAACATTTTATTTCGGTTTAAAACTAAATAGGAAAAATAGCAATAATTATACATTTTAAACACACAACAGTAGTAGGCTAACTGAAATAGTAGTGAAAACAGATGTAAGAACAAGCCATGAACAATTTTTCATCAGAACGTAAAATAATCTACAATATAAATAACAGTCTTTTCTTAAAAATATAATTGTAAAATATTTAGTAAATGTAGGATATAAATGTAACTTAAACGAATAACTACACCACTTAATCAATGGAAATAATTATGCCTATACTTTTCATCTGAAATCTCAGAACGCAAACAAAATAAAGCCAATTATAACCTATTGTATGAACGAATGAATAAAAAAACAAACTGAAATACTGCAACAATAAAGACACCTATACCTATTAGTTCTGGTATTATGTGAGAAATACGGCGGGACATGCTAAAATTCTTATTGTGTCATTTTGTGCTTTTTGCATTCATATTTAGGGCTCTTCCGCATTTCTGTAGCCTACAGTTATTAAGAAGGTGTAGGCTATACTAATTTTAGTCATCTGGTCTGAAGATTAAGCAACATTAAGCGTTTTAGCACGGTACACCGGCCGTGATGGCGTGGTCCGTGGACGCTAAAGGGACAGAGTAGGCTAAAGGCACTTAGCAAATCTTGCAAGCTTATAACGTTTTTGTTCCACCATGCCACCATACATGCTGTGGATATTCAGCTAAATGTTTAGCATAAGTTTAAAGAGGGTAAATTTGATCATTTAACTGAACTGTACACATACATTTTAGACACGTACATTACGTGTTTCTCCAACGTGGTTTCAGTGTATTTCTGTCATTTAAAATGCATAAATTGAACAATATGTTGACTTATTATGTGAGCATATAGATTAAAAATTATTATACCAAATCGTAATTTCGTTTTGATATGTTATAGTATTGGGTAAGCTAATTAAAAAGAAAGGCTATAGCCTAATATAAAAGTATACGAAATACAATGCGCCAAACAGCAACATCTACAGATAGTTGTGTATAATGCCATGGAGCACTCGTATTGTTTTCTGACCAGTAATTAAATATATTTTTCACTGCTCGGCCATGCAAACTGACTTGCATTGAGGTGTATGTTAGAGAGGTCCTCATGTGTCCCAGCGGCTTCGGGTCTAAAACGTTGACAAAATATGCCTTGGGCACAGGTCGTGTCCGATATGGCATCGGGTCTCTGGTCATTTATAATGAATGTGCTTTTACCAATCGCCCCGAAAGACACAAATTAATTACATTTTATGGTTAGGTAAACAACAAATATTTGTTACGCCAAACTTTATAAGACATAATTAGGTTAATATACCGTGAGTGATTGACATTTTAGCATTTAATGAACAGACAGCAACTCAAGCAATTAGCGTGTAGTCATACTCGCATGTTCGTGTGTGGCACATTATTGGGAAACGCACACAGCATGCAACAAAAGTTTTTATCTTTGCACTTAAAAACCATCTTACAGCTGTATAGATCATAACGCCGTGAGGTATCTTGCTTGGCTGCAGGCTGCACAAGACGTTTCGGGTCAAGTCGGGTTCTAAAGAAAGTGCTGTCTATTTTTATCTGGTCTATTTTATCTGGCCTGCTCAAGAAGTTCGCTTGGCTAAAATATCAGTTTTTCTGTCTCGTATTAACAAACGAACGTTTCCACAATTCCACAACATCCAGCATTTTCTGAGAGTCTCAAATTAAAACAAGATCATGCGAGGAAAATAAAAAGAATGTTTATTGAGATTGCAGCTACGTCATATAAACATAAGCACATGGGAGAGTACGTTAAAATCAGAGCATTTGTCAATAAGCTCCTAATTGAGATCTCAGTTATTTGACCGCTTCAAACACAATACATGTCCTGTAAAAGCTGATGATGCATAGTATTTATGTGAACACGATGTGCTGAAGTAAAAAATAACTTAATTCCTTCAAGCCTAAGGAAACCTAAAATTTCTGATGTTCATGATGCATAAGAAGAGATAAGATCTCTTTATAAGATCTATGAGATCAAATAAATTCACTTAATCGAGCAGATGAGTGGACTGTGCTGCAAACATATAAAAAGTATCTGCATTTCTTGCTTTGGTCTTCGTCAGAACCGACTTGCACCACCTGCTGGTGAAGCGGTCAGGCAGCAGGTAGAGATCATGCATTGGCGGAATCTATTGCTTCTCCTGTGATTCCCGGATGTGAAACTTTGAATTTCAAGTCGAATTTGAACCACTGAATTTGTGGAAGCGAATTTTTAAACAGAAATTATATGGACTGAAAATTGTCTGTCGAATATTAAAGCTTGTATTTTATAACAAGTTGAATTTTTTAAATGAAATTTAAAAGGTGAATTTTGATTATTTAATTTTTAAACAGTGAAACTGTGTGTGAAATGTTTCCATTTGAAAAATTCACAGCTTAAATATGCAACCAAGTTGAATTGCAGAACATTAAAATACGAGCACTGTTAATACAATGCATCTTTTTTCAATCAGTGCTATTCAGCACGTCTTTTTGCTTCAAACACATTTGTCTCTATTTTACTTCCATACCAGAGACTAAAAATACGTCACAGCAAACAGCACTCACGATGTGCGTGTATGCTTGCCTAAAATCCAAGGAATGCGCACCAGATCTCAGCGGAATTACGTGGATTTTAATGCTTGTCGTTGACAAGTTATAACCTTACACACACAACGTGAGAGCATAACTAGTATGCTGTGACAGATTTTTCAGCCTAAGGACGAATGATTTGAGACGTTTAAAACAAAACTAACCGCAGTGTTTGCCCCTGTTCATTAGCAAAACAAACAGCTTGCCGCAGCTGAACATATTAACGCACATAATGTATTAACATACTGTAATAAAGTTCAATAGAAGGGAAGGAAGGAGGCGGGAACCGGCGATCATTCACAAAATTTTAATCAAAATAAATAAACAATAATCCAGCAAATAAAAGGCCGGCAGCCACCTCACGGTCGACTGCTGGCCACACGAACATAAACAGAAATCTTCAGGACGGTCGATCTAGGAGCAGGGTTGGTGACCACTGCTCTTGAGGAACAACTTTGAAGCTAATCCTGCTTGTACTGTCCCAGGTTGATAAAGCACTCAGGCTTGAAGTGATTTGCGCAAACAAGCAGGTTTTTACTTATGGTTTCTGAGGGATTTCCACTAAAAATAAAATAAATCCACTCCTGTCTCTTCTGAGGTTAGGACTTTGTGCAGCGACTACATTGCATGTTGTCCACGAACTTTAGCCATGGCGTCACACGTACACCGCTGTCGCTTGTGAAAACAACAATGGCGGCAGCGCCGTGGGTGAAATTGTGTAGATTAAGGGGCGGTAATATTATAATAAGAGCCTGCGTCTACGTCACATCAGGAGCGAAATCTGAACGGCTCGATTTCTCACATGCTTGCAGAGAAAGGCTTACCAAAACAAAGTTACTGGGATCTTGTTTTTCACATTTTTGGGGTTTCTAGATGCACCGGGGACCCAATTATAGCACTTAACACAGACAAAATGTGACTTTCATCCAATGGGTCCTTTAACTTTGACAACACAGTATGTAATCATTTAAAAAGTACAGTGTTTCTTCCATTTCCTGAAAAACAGCAAATTTGGACATACAAGGTTTCAGAAGGACAGCGAGGTTTAAAAGTTTTATAGAGATTTTATCAAACTAAAATATGATTTTAATCTGCACTGAAGACCAAGAACATGCTGACAATGTGTTTTTGGGTAAGGAATCCGGTTACAGAGTGCATGAAGAAAGTTTCCATCATCTTGCCTGTTAAACTGGTTTTGTAGCATAAATCATAAAATGAAGGATGGATTATAATGTTTATAATGTAATACGGATCAAATTGTACCACAGAAGATAAATCTGCCATCTCAAATGTCATTAGAGTTTTCTTGGTTGGTGGAGTGGATGTTAAATTTGTTGTTGTTTTGTGTCAAAAGAGCGGAGAGAAAGAACCCCTTGATCTTGGGCTTCCTATATCTAATCTGGATGGAATGAGGGTGGTTCTGGAAGCAGCTGACCACATTCCTGGAAAAGGCAAGATGCAAACACATACAGAATGACTTCAGATTTGATTCAACAACTACAACCACTTTAAAGCAGTAGCACAGTATTTGTTTCTAGGTTTAAAGTTTTTAGAAATAGTTTTCCCCCTTAAGGCCTTTTTTGTTATAAATAGATGGCATTACAATAAGTCCTCTAAATGTCTGCGTTATTAGAAGTTGTATGTAACTGACAATCTAAAAGTTTATTAAATAGTTCATAAAAACGCTGTCATTTACTCACCCCTTCTAAATCTCTTATGTATGATCTCTCTCCCCTTTTAAACAGATAAACAAAAGCTGGTCTCATCTAAAAGTCACGGCCCACCTTTGTCTGCACGAAGCCAGTCTGCCACAGTAAGACCGAAATCGTAAACCTCCCTCCCCTTTTCCATCTTTGTATCATTGGCCTGTGAATGGGGGTTCTATGCATGGCTAACTCCCCTATTCTATATTCTGGTCTGAAGGCTTTATGTGTGCATTTTCTGGGCCTGTGAATGACCTAACCCATTTTCTTGAATCACAAAAAGCTGCCTCTTACCACTTTGTTTCCTTCAACACACCACACTGTTGTGAGAGTATAGCACACCCCATCTGCCAGGAGTTGCTTGGTTCAAGGGTTTCTCCCTTTCTTCTTTTTAGTTACTGATAGCTGTGTTGATCAACATGGTGAAAACACGGAGCGAGGGTGTTCACCGATGTTTGGGTGTGGTGTTAGGGCTGCAACTAATGATTATTTTTTTCGATTAGTCGACTAACGATTATAATTTTTTATTAATCTAATAAAGATTTTTTGGATTACTTTATTAATCCTAAAGCAAATTTTGCAAATAAACAATACGTTCTAGTATTTTCTTACATTATAAAGCATATCATACTTTTTACTCCACTACATCTTATAAATAAATATTGTTGTTTTAACATTTTTATCCATGTTTACATTAAAATCACTATCTTCTTTTAATTAAGTAGTTTTAATTTTAATAGTAAAAAAGACAGATTTTTATGTACTTAAGTACTGTATTAAAGGTTAAAAAAAATAATAAATAAACTTAGCTTTATATATTGTGGTATTCTATATGAGACCAGAATTTATGCTTTTTGTTGTCCTTATGTTGTTCCAATTGCTTCCATTGTTTCCCTCATCTGTAGGTCGCTTTGGATAAAAGCGTCTGCTAAATGACTAAATGTAAATGTAAAAACATTAAAAAATGTGTTTATGAAATACTAGAGCATGATATATGCTCTGTATTTTTTTCCTCCAAGTAATATCCGACTCTATTTTCAGTCTCATAATGTAATTGAGTAAAAGTAAAAATACTACTATCTGTCTCGGTTTATTGTACAAAACTATCACCGTATAAAAGTCTAATACGTCTGAACCATCTGATGCAGAGTGGCGTTAAAGCGAGCCCGTGCACCCTGAACTCAGAATAATGCGCTTAATGCATTCGCTTCGTTATTTACAGTTATGCGCATCCCGGACGCACAATGATGCGCTTAAAGCACCTACTCCTTCTGAAGTCCCGGGGATCATTTTGCTCCCCAAAGTAAATAATAGTAAGAACACAACGAGAAGAGATGATATGTTACATGTTTAACACAGTGCGTTGCATCAATCCAACAGTTTACAGTTAAATCAGAGGTTTAAAAAGAGTCATTTCGTATGAGGACGCAAAATATACACTAATTTACACTATAGTAAAATAGCGTTAATGTAAATCATTAAAGCGTAGTGTTAAAATAAAGTAATTTATTATGAAAGTCTACATCTACGTGCCCCTCTCCGTCCGTTTGTGATTGCGTGTCCATGCTGTGATGATCCCATTCCGGGGGTAACGTTAGGGGGAATTCCTCCGTCCATTCACTAACTTACTGCGTCCGAGGCTCGCAATCGCTGTTTGTAGGGTGTATTATACTTTCTCTTGTTCTGCTGATTAACTTACACACGCCAGGGAACAGAAACTGCTATTACAGCAGATAAACGTAAATAATACGAAGCGTCGACACATTTCATGCACGTATTTTAGTAGTCGACGTAATCGACGACGTCGACGTGTAGTTGCAGCCCTAGTGTGGTGTTGTGGTGGCATGTTTTCTGCAGTGAGTGTGCTGTGCTGTATAGGATTGTAGTCCAGTAACTTTAGTGATAGCAACTGAAGGCCCATCCACTGCCTCTTTGAGGCTTGTGTAGTTATAGCCCTGCACCCCAAAAGAAAAGCCTAGTAGAAGAGGCTTTTATCATCCACGCACCCTTAATGTGCCCCATTCTCATTGTCGCTACCCAGGGGGAGGACAAACCAGCAGGAAAGGCTTCGACTGTGAAAACCAGGGCCCAGGTGGAAAAACGAAAACAGAAAAAGCTTAATATAGATGAAGCTGAAGGTAAAAATCTATTCCCCTTTCACTTTCTTTAATAAGCTCTCGTTCGTAGCACTGGAGTTGTTCTTGGCTTTATGTTACGCTAACCTCTGTAGCAACACTGGCCGACGTAGCTAATGCTAACACAAGCACACTTAAAACTGACAGTTCTATTGCCGACGTCTTGCACAACTGCTTTCCATCTCATGCTTGCCGTAATGTGTAAATTGTTGTTTTTCACTTTTCAATGAACAATCGGTTTTAAATTGTGTGTATTGTCCAACCAGAATTCTTCGAGCTCATATCCAAAGCACAGAGCAACAGAGCTGACGACCAGCGGGGCTTGCTGAACAAATCCGACCTCGTCCTTCCAGACTTCCTGCGCCTTGACCCGGAAGCATACGGAAACAACGACAATTTCAGCTCCACCCCCGTATCCTACTCGAACCGGCCCCGATCCAGGGAGAATGGCTCCGCCCTCAATGCCAGCCACCAATCGCAAAGCTTGGATTCAGCAGTGGAGACAAAAGCGCCTAGACGAGCCCTAATGCCTCCCAATAAAAATTTGCCACTCGAAAATCAATCACCATTCAGTTCGTCACTATCTCCGATCCCGCACGCGCTAAAAGAGGGCTCGTCCGGGATGACAGACTGGAGGAGCGAAGGAGGGGTCCAGGCCCTGGAGGAAGAAGAGAGCGGCACGGACCTGACATTTGTTGCCGAAGGCGACATCACAAGCCCTAACAGCTCGCTCCTTCCTCAGTCTCCTATGCCCCTCCCTACTTCCCCAGACCGACGGCAGGGAACTTACCAGGACAGCCGGGCTCGATCAGGTATCTCTCCTGTGTGAACAAACTACACTAGCATGTGTGATCCTCATCTCTCTCTGGTCCCTCCTGAAGATGTGTGTGATTTCTGAGTGCTGTGGATTGCTGTGCTCCTCCTCGTAAGCCAAACCCTGGCAATATGACCATCTTCCTATGTACATTTAATACCCTTTAAGCACTTTAACGAACTATTGAAAAGAGACTTTTACATATAATGCATTCTACATTTTCTTACCTGAAAGTATTTTCGAAATACTAGCCAGACATGATCTTGACAATCATTACCTTCCACTTCTGTTTATCCTTTGAGAGAAAAGATAGAATTGTTATAGCCAGTTTGAGGTCACTAGCGAAATGAACCAACCTTACTGCATATCTCTGGCGGATCACATGACGGCGCTAACAGGAGCCACAACTGACTGAACTAAATATGTGATAACTCTGCTTTGACACTAAATATAAACTACATACTGTACCAGACAGAGTGTTTGATGTGGCAAACACCCTCATTCAGACATATTTAATGATGATTCATGATGTGAATACACAAGAATAAACACAAGCACAGGTTTCAGGTTTAGTACGACAGATGTCTCGTCTTACCTCTCGGTGGTGACTAGTAGCGTGCCTTCCATAAACCTCTCCATCAAACCTGAATAGATAGTTCTAAATGTTGACAAAGAGTCACCTTAACTCCTCACGACCTCACATTTCTATTTCTCAATATTAAATTCTGACCTCATAACTTCTTTATTTCAACATATCCTTAGAAAAATGCAATTCAACAATGTGTAACTACGCAGATTACCTGCGACATGACAGCAATTCTGTGTTTTTTTAAGATATGGTATCATATGTTACGTATGTAATTGTGTAATATAATCCTCGGAAAGGTATAATTTATCCCAGTTGAAACACCATTGTATCTTCCTTTAAGTGACAAAGTACTAAATGTGTATATAGTTTGTTTTACAGTTCTGTGGTTTATTGCTGTGTCAGGGTTGCCAGCATTGTTGAATTGCTCTCCATTCTGTTTCTTCTGAAATCATTTTCAGTTTTCTGTAGCAGTCTTATGTAGACGACCAATATCTCTGCCCTGGTTGATGTTTCTGCAAACTTGTAAATAGAGAAAAATAAATGTTAGGGGTGAGACCTCTCTCCCCTCCTCTTATTGCCTCATATAGATTTCTGTCATATGGCTATTGTCAATTTTTAGGGTTGCACGATATTGGAGAAAAGTGCAATATGCGATGACTTGCTAAATAATGTGTCAAACCTCACAATAATGCTTGAAGTTTGCAAAAGCTATTTAAATAATATTTAAATAATGAAAACACTGAAAATTATATAACTGACTAATGTTTCATGTAATTTCTGGCATCTCTCTCTGTCTCACCAGTTTTTCTGTTATGTGCTTTAACCTCCAATTTTGACTATACATAACTTTTTGAAGTATACAATTATTTAGTTAATCACGATATGCACATTTGCTCAATTTTGATATTTCGATATATCCTGCAGCCCTAATTCCTACTGTCTTCTAGGTCCAATGCATACTCTACAAAAGGTATGTGAATGCAGACGTTTCTAGCTACGCAAGCTTTGTTTCACATGTCAATAAGTTCCAAAATGTGCTGGATTCATAGCACAACTATGAAATAAAAAAAATGTTGAGCTAACTAAATAGCGCAATAGTACTGCAAGTAGGCATGTTGCATTTGCGACTGCATTTCCATATTTGAGTATGAGTATTGCTTGTGGCTTTAGGGTCTTCACAGTGTCACACAAACACACTTGGAGAACATGATTGACATGACTAGTAGAACTTCATTAGTTGTTTGTGCCAATATCAAACTACACCTCAAGAACGTGGAGAAAACTAATCGGGGCTTAACCAAAATCAAGGAACGGTTTGACACATCCTTTTGAAACTCCATAGAAGGATGACTTGCATCAAACCAAATAATGACCAAGTGTTTAGTATTTTCTAAGTAAAAACAGCACCATGTCCCCATGAGTTCAAGGAAGAAAACAAAGTTTATCATTTCTTTTCCGATAAACACCGCGTGGATATAAAGCATGCCGATGACATGATTAAACGATCTTCTCTCAGAAGCGTCCTCCTCATTCCCCTAACCCCGCCAGGGTTTTTCCTGCATAGAGAAATTGGAGGCGGCCGCCTCCGTCAAATGTCGTGCCGCTTCAGGCTCTCGCCAAAATTATGTTGCGAGTCTTCACAAGAAATGCTGCGTGCATTTAACAGACTGTCATTTGTAACTGCAGTTGCGACATTACGCCACAGTGGACGCGCTGTTTCGTTATCAGCACACCGAGGCGCTAAAAAGAGTTGCAGAACAAGAGCTGGCTGTGTTTCGCGGCTGTTTGTTTTGCATCCAACTACGTTTAATTTCTTGAAATTTCTTGAATTAACATGACGTACATCATTGTAATGTCTTTAGCTGTGCAGTTGGATCGTTGAATCAGCGTATACTGTACACAGCGAGTTCGCCAGTATGAACGCACATTGCGTTTAGAATGACTCGCACACGAATGACTCATTTGAACCGATTCATTTAAACTATTGAACTTTTCAGTCACTAGCGAATATAAGAGATCATTGAATCATTTAAAGTGAACCACAGAGAATGCAAGATGTGAATGAGCTTTGCTCATTTAGAAATACTGGTTAATTCAGTTGGCTATTGTGGGCTGAAAAGTTAGTTGAAAATGATCAAAATGCTTTATTTGATTAAAAAAACATTTATGTTTGGTTGAATAAAAGTAATGTTTTATATAACTTAATAATTGTCATTTTTATCTAATTTTGTTAGAACTTTTAATATGTCAAACTCAAAGTCACTTTGGTTAAGCCACTTAAAGGTACAGTAGGCCTACGTGTGTGTGTACAAGATCAGGATGGCACCACCTCCGCCTCATTTTGAGCTAGGAAAAACCCTGCCCGCCTCCCCCAGCGCCTGTTTTGTGCCATTCTCAGTGCATTAGCTATGCACAGAAGCCTAGTTAAAGTGAACGGCTGGTTAGGCAGGCTTTGTGCTATTGGATGGCAGTATTGGGCTCAGACAAAACCAGCCTCTGTTTCCTTCAGCTCTTGCTCTCTCATCCTCCACCAGAGGAAGTGTCCTAATTCTGTATTGTCTCCTTTGGTACCCATTCAATGTGCTAAAGTAGGCAAAGCCTCCATAGACGGAAATCATCATGCTGTGTCGTAATTTGACCGGGATGCCAAATTCCTGCATAATTCCTACTTCTGACACTTTGGGATTCGATGTTTCATTTGATCACATGCACAATATTTTCTATATCTTCCTCTTCTTATTTTTTATTGGGTTCATTGCTGTCAACAAGGCTTGTTTGTTCTGTGGTACTGAGCTATGGAAATTGCTAAAGAAGTGGAGGCATTCGTGCTGGGTTTGTTAGGCAAACTTTCAACTCAGGACTTGAATAGAGTGTTGTAATGCCCTGACAGACACGATTAGAGAGAGAAATAGACATGTTCTGAGTGACGGGATGCTTTAATGGTGCCTATTATGTTTTCTATGAGCAAATCTGCATTATGCTAAAGTTATATTCATAGGTTCTGATGACTCATGTATGGCCAGACAGCATAAATATAAGAGGGGCTGTAGACTAATAAAATAGATTGGAATTGCATGATTTGCGCAATATAAAGAACCTTTTGGGATTCAACGCTGTTTATGAGTAAGACACGTGCGTTTACATGCACAGACTTACTCTGATTATGCTTAATAAGCTGATAACAAGTAGCTCATGTAAACGCGTAAAACAGTTTTCTTTTATCAGGGAAAGTTCATAAACGGCGTAAAACCCGCTCGGCAGATGTAGTTTTTTGTCCATTACTCCGATTTCGCGATGCATGTGTAAACGTCTTTACCTGTTTTGTTTATGTGCGTATGTCTGATAGCGCAATAGTAAAAGTCCCAAACGGAAGTAATAGTAAAATAACGCATAAAAGTCCTCACTCGAATCATGCAGTTGATGTAGAAACGTCGAAATGAAGAACTAACGTTATTGTTGCATATACAGGTACTGCGGACATGAGAAGAGAAATAAAAATACAGCTTCTGACCGTTTTCCAGTGCATTTTTAAATGACTATCGATGGTGACGTCACTGCACGCGAGAAACCGGCAAGTCTCAAACTTCCATGTAAATGCGGTTTTATGCGTAGCCGGGTTATTACTATTTATGTAAACACGTGAAAAAGGTTTCTTTTTAAGCTGAATTTCGATAGATATCCGTTTATTTTGTGCACGTAACGTTAAACACACAGACACATTCGTTGTCTTAACATGTCCTAATAAGCACTGTATAAAACCGCTGTATATGTTTCATTTTAAATGAGCTTTTAAACCAGATAATAAGGATTTTCAGAATCTTTAGTGTATGGTTATCTCACCAATGCAATAGGTTTAGAGCAGTACAATAAACTTAGGCAAGTTCTCTGTTTTGGAGCATTTGGGAGAGACTTATTAATAAAACCATTTCAGACAAAGACCAGAATTTAAAGCTTGTGTCATGATGTACAAAATGTACACGGTTTAGTAATCGGAAAGAACATTAGCTGCTTTTCCTTGGCCAAAAATTCCATCTGGACGCTGATCTTCACGCAAACACAGTCTCGCGGCATGTGAAGGACCCAATAAATCCACATGTCACATTCGAGCGTTTGTGGTAAGGCTTTTGCACCCGACAAGTTCTGAACATCTGTCTAAACTTAAAGAACAGGAAGACTGTGCTTTTTCCCATGGACACAAACCCATCAGAGTCACTGTTGACGCAAATCCCAACTGCTATTGTTGTATGGTAATAGTTACCATTACTGTTTGCTTATGATGAGCAAATTCCCTTACAATGTTTGGTAGGTGAGAAAGCTTGTGATGTCTGTTCCTTGGACAAATACCGTCTAGGCTAAATTTTTAGGACATTGAACAGCAACAGCAAAGTTTAAAGGGCAAGTCCAAGTTTGACGTGCATGAAAAGATTGTGCTCTATCTAGTGGACGTGGCAGATACGCTTACCGTCAGTAAATTAAAGAACTGTGTGCAGGCAGCATTCCTGCTAATTAGGTTAAGAATAATTTTTTTTATAAAGTGCACTTTACTGACGACCAATTTTGGTTATAATAGGTATTTTTCCAGAGATAAGCATGTATCTATTCTGTAATCTAAACGTCAGGGAGTCGCTATTTCCCGAATGTGTGACATTGCATTAAAAACGTTGCATTTGTTCAGATGACTAGTTTTATTTAGTGCCACAAGGGGGCAGTGTGTCTATAAATCTGATCACTCAACACAGAGGCTGATATCCAACATTTCCGGATGTGCGCAACCTAAGCCACAGTTTCTTCACCAGCCGCATTTTTTCTTTTGGCACAATTGCACTGCACAAACATATATATTAAGACGTAGCAGTGTATGAAGAGCCTATATGAATGTGACAGCCAGAGAGACCAATGAAAACAAATGAGCAACTTGAGTGGGTGGTTTGTATGTTAAAGAGCACGCGTTTAGTCTGAAGGAGCCTTCTTGTTGGGCATAAACATCTTAAAATCATGCTAATAAGTAGATTTGTTTCATCGTGTGCTTTAACTCTCTCAATTACAAAGTTTTTCTTAGACTGCAGTCGAGAAGAAACAGAAATGAAAGCTAACAGCAGTCTCATAAAGGCTATCGGCTGTAATGACCTTCATAAAACATGATGTTATTATCTCTAACATCTCAGGCGATGTACAATTGTTTGAACATAATGACACACAAAATAACTTTTGAGTATATAAAATATAAAAAAATAGATCAAATAAAAAATATTTTATTCATTATATAATTTTTAATATTTTGAAATTTAGGCAGAAGTGTTCACTATTAGATGGCTAGTTTAAAAAACAGATGTTAAAAAGTTAGGACCCACCCAAATTACAGTGCAGACCCTACTTCTCTTAGTGAGACCCTGGGGTAAACTGCAGCCCATCCTGGCCTGCCAACCCTTTAACCAACCCAACCACCAGAGCACTGTAGATTATATCTAAACACACTAAACAATGAACCGGTAGCTTCTAAAACTGTCCAGAGCACTGCACCACAGTTAAGAAACAAACAAATCTAATGGCCAGCACCTATCATCGTGTTATCTGTTCACATCTTTGACAATGACTCATCAACAAAACATTCCACAATGAAGCCACTGATCTGTAATAAAGAACGGTTTTGGAAAAAAATTGGATTGCTTATGACGTCATAATATTGAAGTCATAATAATAAACTAGTATTTCTGGCTACTTATAGCGTATATTACACTCCAAAAAAAATGGTTCTATATAGCACTAAAAGTGGTTCCCCTATGATTTCGAGCCAAGAACCACTTTTAGTGTAGTGTATACAAACTAAACAATTACTACATTATACTACAATTTATTTATAGTGGCCTCTTTGCCACTAAAGCCCACACTTTGGGAATATGTATTCTGTAAATCTTAAACTGTCATTTCACAGTCTGCAGTAGCTCAGTTTGTCATTTCATAGGAGTAAAGGCAGGTATGATTTATTCCTAATTTTGTTTAGACAGGAATGTATACAACACAGCTACTACCCATAGAAATCATGACACAAGTGCAGCGTTTGCCTTGTGTGGATGTGTTTGAGCATAAAAGATGGATGACGCCGGATTCAGTCTTACTTTCAAGAAATGATGTCTGTTGCCTGATAATATAAATCTGTGCGAAAAAGAGCAATCGATCAAGTGTGAACCATCTGGAGGAAAAATTTCCATTCTTCATACAGTGGGTTCCAAAAGTCTGACACCACACGTAAAAGCTCAAAACAAACAATATAAAAAAATTCTCAAATTGGTAACATAAATGAAAAAATCTAATAATGAAATGAAAGAAAATGTTTTGAGTTAGGATCTCACCATTTTTAAATTGTTGTTTTTCCCCCTTTGTGAAGTCTTTAATAGTTTTATTCTAAAATATTTACAAGATATTTGATTCTCAGTTTTCGTGAGAAACACTCAAAAGCTCGTTTAAATGACTTTTTGCATGTATTTCATAAAACTTAACATCAAGATTAATTCTCAAATCAAAATCTTTGAAGGGTCTGAAACAAAGATTTATGATTTGCAGAACATCACGATATCTCATTTATTTTCCTATAATAACAACAACAACTGTGCTCTACAAACTAACAGTGTACATTTCTGCTCCTCTCCCCCTCTAACTACCCATTAGTGAAAACTGAAAGACGTCTGAGAGAGAGGACCAGCGTTTCCAAAAACTCCCACAAGAGGGCGCCCTCCGCCCCACCTCCTGCTCCTCGACCTCCCCCACCGAGGGTCAGAGGCAAGCGCTCTCCTCTCCCCGTGCGAGGTGCTCTTGATGTTGACGGGATCCAATGTGACGACCCTGGTGGTCGGCATGGAGACAGCGGAGGTCTGGGCAGTGTGGCTGGGGATCTGAAAACCTGCAAGGGAAGAATGAGAACAGGAGTTTACCAGACCTCAGACCAAGCGGAGCTGTCGCATGTGAAGAAACCTATCGATCCAAGAGTAAGAAGAACAAATAAACCGTCGGTTAAAGCTTCAAACAAGAAGAATAGTCAGGGCAAGAATAATGCCACTTTTGTCTGATCGGAAAATAAACAGCTGAGCTTGGTAACAAATAACAATAAACATAGATCAATTCGCCAGATAGCAATTGACACTTGACCATTTGGTGGTTTAAATTCAGTTTAGGCCTATACAGAATCTTCACCTGTAACAACTGTGTAATATTAACACGTTATTGAGCGGTACAGGGATGACATATTTTTGTAGGCCAACCCAGAAGTTAGCGCCGCATGGGTTAGTTCGACCGAAAGCCTGTGCATTGTTCCCATAGACTTTTGGAAGACTGCAAAAAATAAAATCCGTAATTAACTAATGTTCATGATGTTCACACATTTTGTCTTTCAAGATAATCTTTACAGATTAACACAATATTTGCTATTTTTGAAGCCTAAATACAATCGGCAGAAGTAAAAATCTAACAGAAGGCTACAGACTACACTACGGACGTGCGATATCAACGTCACCACCACAAAGCCTCCGACAACTTTTTCAAACTTTATTAAAAACGTGTTCCCTGGTAAGTAATTACTCCATGATTCCCTACCCACGTTATTAGAAATTTGTGTCCATGTTGCATTATTTGTGAGATTTTATGAGCGATGGTGTCTAACGTCCATGTCAAAGTATGTTGTTGCTTTTAGCAACTTGTTAGCAACCGCTATGGCATTAAAAATCACGAGCGGGTTATAACTGGTGTTTGATGTCATAGATTAAAACGTGAAAATATTTAGAGGTTTTGTTAACCACATATCTTATTTCAGGCGTTTTACCAAAAAATAACATTTAAAAAAAACCCACAGACTTTGGGGCGATGGAACCGGAAGTGCTAAAATGCTAACTTGCTTCCGAGATTTGCATACAACAATACATCATCTCTGAGGTACTCTATACGGACCTTGCAGTAAAAAAAAATTCTGAGAGTGTAGCCATTCAAGTTTGCTTTATTATATTCTCCGTTATGCTGGGCTGTTTTATTGTCCATTAATACAGAAATGTGACCTGAGAGGAGGTTGAGCTGTCTGGGATTATGATTTGAGAACTTTGGCCTTTTTACTAATAGGCACATCAGTGTCAAGTGTAATGTGTAACAGTTCTCATAATATGTGAAATAGAGCTCAGCAAAACCAGGTGTCATCAGTTGTGCTAATATGTGTCAGTCTTGAAATTCCGCCCTCACTCTACTACCCGTGGAGTCCTCCGAGCTGTTATCTCATTGGACAAGGTTACATTGCCTTCTGTCTCTAAAATTCGCATGCTGAATTTTAATTTTTCCCGTTCAACGTCGGACACGTCTCATTGACCCGAGGATGTGAAGGCATTGCTCTCTGCCAAGACATATATCAGGGATAATTAATGGCGTGAGGAGGAAAGAGAAAAGGCAAAGAGACGTGCGAGAGGAAATAATCGATACAAAAAATGCTGTGGGTCTTCTAGGGACGTGCTGAATTTTTATTCGCTAAACGCCAAGCTCACGTCTGCTAATGCGTTTATGATTCCTTACTCCAGCAGAGCAACAACTCTCTCAACTGTCTTCAATAAATTTTATGAATTTTTGATCCCTGGTCAGTGATTTGATTATCTGAGCGTTGCCAACATTAGCTTTGAGTGTGATGAGAAATTACTCTCGTTACAAAAATTGAAAAACAGAGCTACTGCTGAGTAGCACAACAACTTTTATTGGCATTGGTTTTCTTCTGAACATGAACACTGTGCCCTCAAGCAAAACCCAATGAAACCCAAGTCGCCCCAGGGGTGCTAAGCATTACATCTGTGCCATTACATTCCCTTCCAGGACTTGTTTGGGATTTGGTGAGTCTTCTAAATGTTAATTTCTTACTAAATCAATATAATATACAAAACACATTTGGTGAATCTCACTTGTAGATCACACACAGCAGTAGCCTACGGGTTGACAATGCTCTCTGATTTTTTTTTGGCAGGATCAAAGCAACTGGCTTCGTTGCTTTATTTTCCACCAAAAGCAGATCAGGCTCTTCATCAACCACTATAGTCTTCTGATCTACTCATCCACGCTGTGGTTATTTCACAGATATAGAACCTTCACTCCCTCTAACCAGCAATCTGCTGTTTGTCCTTTGGAGCGTACCCAAAATGCTCCAGCTCGAATGGTCTTTAACCTCTGCAAATCCTCTCATGTTACGCCTCTGCCCAGGTTCCTGCACGCCTGCCAGTGCAGCTCAAGATGCTGTTTCGGCCTTACGCTGCTGCCGGTGGCCTGGCGCCCACTGCATTCAATTCTTTATCAAACCTACATCCCAGGCCGGTCATTACTGTCAGGCAGTTCTTCTCGCCCAACTCCCTTATCTCTCCATAAAGGTTATTGCTTGTCTAAATCCAAACATTTTTCCATTTTTCGGCATCTCCATTGGTGGGATAAAGTCCAAATATGTCAAAACAGATGATTTCTCAAAGCAGCACAAAACAAAAAGTCACCTACTCCTGCACTCTCCCTTACATAAATCACTTCATAAAACACAAGGGTTTTTTTTTTGTTTCAGCTCTGTGCTCTTGGTCTTAACATTTCATGATTTTTCTGAAGTCATTTTGTAGCTATGTATTTTAAAAAATCAACAAAGCTATCGTATGTTTGTAAACTGTCTAGATCACACTAATAGTTTTCTAGTACTCTTTGAGGTTATGTGGTAGAATGTATGTAGATTTTTTTGCGTGTTGTTATGAGTGGCATCTTGGCTTTTGAGACTAGTCCATTCATGTTTAGCATCCCATAAAAAACACAAATGAGAAGAGCCAGAGAACATCCTAAAAAGGAATGTCTCAATTAGAGTTTCAGAAGAGATCAATGACCACGTTTACATGCGCACCAATAATGGGATTATTTCCAATAATCAGAGTAAGGACTTAATTGCACCCAGATAGCACAATCCATCTGGTTTACGTCTATTTGACGTCTGCATTTACATCTGCAAGACATCTTAAATACATAGTTTGCTCATCTGCAATACGTCTCGGAGACGTCTGAATGTCTGTAATACGTCTGCTAAAGAGCTGGAGATCTGCTGCTTAAAAACATCTGCTAAACATCTTAGAAAGAGCTGTTGTACATCCATTCTAAATCATAAACATCTTACAGACATCTTCTAGATGTCTATATGACGTCTGACAGCAGACATCTCCGAGACGTATTGCAGATGAGCAAACGATGTATTGTAGATGTCTTGCAGATGTAAATGCAGACGTCAAATAGACCTAAACCAGATGTATGTGTGCTATCAGGGCAGTAACATGTTTACATGACATGAGAACACCTCTTTGCTCCCGTTTACATGTAAGTTTTATTAGTCTGATTATTTGCTATAATACAGAGCACAATCGATAGTCTCGGGTACAGTATAGGTGTGTGTTACTGGATATCGTTTTAATATATTCACGTGAATCGCGTCAATTGCAAAACACCGTTATCTGGACGTATTTTATGGTTATTTTCGGCGCCGTGTTGAATATAGAAATATGATGGAAAATGTCTGGAAGGTGTACGCTCAGCTAGCTGGGTTTGCGCTGTTTCTGTATGAAAGAAAGGGCAGCGACTGCTGATAGCAAGCTGTGTTGACGGTAAAACTTCAGACTGTCATGTTTACCTTGAATTTGTGCTTAAGGTGCATACTTTATGTTACTTTGATTATGATTACTGCGATTATGATCTTAATCACATTATTTAAATCGAATTATTGCGTTTACATGAGGTAAAGTTTAATCGCAGTATTGCCAAAATCCTATTATAATCGCATTATGAGGGTGCATGTAAACGTGGTCACTGACCACGTTTACATGGACAACAATAATCCGATATTAACACGATCAAAACAATACTCTGATTAAGAATGGACCATGTATACAGAGCTTTTTGATTAGCTTAATCCATCTAAACTCATAATCGTCGTAAACACAAATCGTATTAAGACGGGTGGTGTACTCCTATTTTAGCCCATTTACCGGCGCGTAGGAACTTTCGCGGCACTTTGCGACAAGTTACACGCACACACGGCAGTGGACAGCCATTTCGTTTTACGGCAAACAACATGGCTTCAAGCAAGAAAGCACATATTTGGTCGGAACGGGAAACAAGAAAGATGCCAACAATTCTAGAAAATAAATGAAACACCAAAAACTATGTGGTACCATGGCGAAGACGAACTGTTTGTTGATACATGAAATTATGGAGTGAACGTCGAACGGCGTCGCTAAGGGACGTAATGATGTATGCCATTAACCAAACTATGTAGTGTAACATGTAAAACGGGAACATGAAAGGTATATTCTTAAAGCAACTCATGTAAACACCATAATCGTAATATTAGTTTACTCAGATTAAGGCAAATAATTTGATTACTGACGTCAATGTAAAAGTGGTCAATGACTAGGGCTGTCACGATTATTAAAAAATCGTCTCATCGCGATTGTTTGACCTCATCGCGATGGTTTCAGATCATCGCAATTATTGCACATCTCTATAGAAGACACTAGGGGGAGCTGTAGTGCATCTGCATATTGCATATTTTAGTGTATATATTGTTAATAAAGCATGGTAATACTTGTAAAATCTACCACCACAACACAATCACTTAAAAAAAAAAAAACATACAAATGCAGTACAATTTAATATTTAAGCAAATCTCAGTGTGAAAACCAGTCTACCAAAATTTCATTAACACACAAGTAAAATTTTATTGTAGTCTTGCAAGTGATAAAAAAACAGACTAGAAGCTTTTCTATGACTGATAGTATTTTAATGGTGGCTTCAATTCACACCTGATCAATTTACTTCATTTACAAGTATTTGGTGGTTGTATTATTGACAGGTAAAAGCCTAAACCTTAAATATATGATGACCCAATTTTTTCCGATGCATTTCCAAGAAAAAAACATAGTCTTGTATTCAGAACAATATGGTCGTTTCAATCGCTGAATCAAAAATCTATGAGAATTAAATGTCAAAGCTCAAAAAACAGACAATTAATCGTCAAAGCCCTAAAACAGACAATTAATCGTCATAATCGCAATGATTTATTAGACAATTAATCGTCAATCAAATATCATAATACCACAGATTTAGACAGAGTTGTGAACAATATTTGAGAGAAATAGGCCTTTTGTGTACATAGAAAAAGTCTTAGATCTTTGAGTTCAGCTCATGAAAAATGGGGGAAAAAACAAAATGTTCATACACTGAACATAATTTTGTTCAGTATATGACTAAAAATGTAACTTGTTCATTGGTTTACGCATTTTTGTGCTTGGACACTGGATGCATAAGCCAGCGCCGCGAGCGAGGATGATGCGCGCATTTCTCTCTGTCTTTCGCAAATATAACTTAAGAGTGCGAGAAACGGGAGATGGTGAGAAAGTGCCGTATCCAGCGTTTTAAATATTAATGGCCCCTTAAAAATACACACCTTCCGCAAGCATATCTTTTCTGGAGGGAGTGGAGGGGACATGTACCACCCGCAAATTACGCCTATGCCAAAATTAGATACCATATAATACCACAGCAAAAACTATTGACCTAACAAATATAAAGTTCAAACGTTATTAAAGACAAGTAAACAGTCAAGAACTATCTCTCTCTTTCGGGTTGCTCCCATTATCAGGGGTCACCACAGCTGTTTTACGCTGCATGCAGTCAGTAAATAAGAACTAATGAGAAAAAGACAAGCTATAGCACATAATATAAATAAACAGAAGACATTAAACATTGCTTTAGGTTTTTAAGCTTAATGGTGTTCAGATACAGATATAATCAAATGCAATAATCAAAATGCAAAATAATATTTTCAGATAACAGAATGCATATTCTTCACTGTGTTAAATATAAAAATGACAACTGACTGTTTTTCAGGATTCTCGTCAAGTCGGGTATTTTTGACATAGTTCTTCTGTATGTATTTGTCCCTTCAAGCACAAGAAGAAACGGAAAGAAAGGAAGAGAGGTCTGAGGCGCGACCTGATCGAGCAAGTCACAAATCCGTCTGAAAAAACTGTCTCGAGCGTCTTTCACACTGGCACACTATTAAGCATGCAGAAATTGTTAGATCTAGGGGACGAAATAAGCTTATGCAGTTTACATATGAACGCGACCGGAGATGAACATATAGGCTACTGAAAAAACATTTCTGCTTTAACAGCCACAAGGCCGTGCCAAACACGGTGTGTGTTACAAGTCTGGAATGGTGAGAATTGAAAACATTGTGCTTTGTACGTTTTTTGTCTTTAAACCAACCGTTTAGGTCTTTAGCCGTTAAGTTTAAATCATGTCTGGCTAGCGCGCGGAGAGTAAATCCTTACCTTCTACTGTAATTTACACCAATTCTTCATTTCACATAGTTTGCTGGTCAAAAACATACACAAAGAACGTCACGTAAACAATTTATTTGCAATGCTTTCATGTGCTAATATTATTTTAAAATAATTTGCTAGCTATCATTTGCAGTAAGTTAGCATTTTTATAGAAAATAAACATTGCAGTACCCCAACTTAAACTTTCGCAAAGATATAATTAATGAATGAAATCCAGTTAAACAAGACTGATTTTACTGACCTGATCCTTCTGCTCGCGATGAACTTCCATGGTACACAGACAGTACAGTACACTGTCACGAAGCGGTTAGCAGCTGTTCAGCTATAGCGCTCAGACTGTTTGCATCAGCGTATGACATCATATTAATGCGAGATTAATGTCTCGCGTTACTTTCAGCGCATACGCTAAATGATCTGCGCAGCACTCTGTAAACTCCGACACACATCTTAAAACTTCTTTGCGCAACAGAGGTGGCCAGATAGGTGGCCATCCATCATTCCGGGGTAGCCGTGGCCAGCCATGGCCACCATGTAGCTACGCCTCTGTCTACACCACAAACACAATCCGGTCAAGTGCGTTTTCGACTTCTTCTGGAAGTGTTATAAAGTCAGCAAGCTCAAAACGTTTCACACCCTGTTTACACCTGTATTTAAGGTCGTCCACTTGTGATCCGATCGACCAAAACAGGCCCTGAGAGTACAGGCACTTCATGGGATAATAAGATTTCACCCCTAGATCCGCCACGGCTCCGAATAACCACAAAATACGTCCACATAACAGTGTTTTGCATTTGATACGTAGGCCTATAGGTAACACACACCTACTGTCTCTGAAATCATCGCTTGTGCTGTGTATTACAGCAAATACTTCCATGTAAACGGGAGCAAAGAAGTGTTGTCATGTAATTTATTGGTTTAGCTCCTCAGTACTTGAATGAACTCCTCTTGTATTACAGTCCTTCACGTGCTTGTGAAGGCTTGTGCAGAGGCAGCAGCTTTTGCCAGAGGGGAACTGGAATCCCCTGGTTGGGCCTGGGTTCTCCTGAGGTTTTTTCTTGATTAGAGTTTTGGGTTCCTCGCCACCGTTTGCATACTGTTTTTTGCACTATTTGCCTGGCCGGGGGGGCTGCTTCAGAATTAGAATTTTAAATTTTTACTTAATTAATATTGCATATAGGAATTTATAGTCTGTTATATTTGACCTGTGCTTCTCTCTCCTGTGCATGTCTGTGTGTGTGCGCATACTTGTCTGTGTGTGTGTGTGTGTGTGTGTGTGTGTGTGCGTGCGTGCGTGCGTGCGTGCGTGCGTGCGTGCGTGCGTGTGTGTGTGCGCGTCCATGTGTGCGTGTCTATGTGTGTTAGTACGTGTGCATATTGTGTGTGTGGAGTGTTTTGTTTGTGGGTATGTCTGTCTTCTGTGTTTTCACCTTTTTCTTGTTTTTACAGGTATAACTTTAATTGTTTTGCTTATAGTCAATATGTCTTATGTACAGCTGCTTTGTAACAATGAAAATTGTAAAAAGCACTATATAAATAAAGTTGAGTTGAGTTGAGAGTTGAGTCATGTAAACATGTTACTGCGATTAAGTCCTTACTCTGATTATTGGATATAATGGCATTATAGATGCGCATGTGAACTAGTCAGTGTCACAAACTGAGCTCAGATTTGTCAACTCTGCAATCAAAAGTTAATATTATTGAAGATTTCAATGTAACCTCAAACATTTCTCATATAATACTCCATACTCTTCGTGTATTTTAACAATTGCTTCATTTGTTTCTGTTTTCATTTCTCCTGAGCAATTTCCGGAGAGACATAGACTACTTAAATGAAACACAACTAAGAACTCCATCTTTTGAGCTATGAAAGCGAAATCAGAATTCTGCCCTTTCTGACTATTGCTATTTATGTGCAATTTAAAAAATCATAAATGTATAATATATAAATGTCATTGCATGAATGCTATCAGGTTTTCACGTAAATTCATTCCGAATTACATATGAGAAAAGCCTCTTACACATTTCCATTTTATTGCAGTCCATAAAAACCCTCTTCACGGGAGATCTCTCAGGGATATGAACTGTTTTCTCCAGTGAGGTAAACTGTTGTTGTGCCTTTAGACAAGATGCACGGTGGGATACAAAATGCTGCATTGTGCAAAATGGCCTATCTCT
The DNA here is from genome assembly GCF_024868665.1 of Triplophysa rosa. Lineage (NCBI taxonomy): Eukaryota > Metazoa > Chordata > Actinopteri > Cypriniformes > Nemacheilidae > Triplophysa > Triplophysa rosa. The sequence continues at coordinate 23,545,769 of NC_079893.1, read as the reverse complement.
CACTACAGTGTAACTGTGTTACCCAATTACTCCCCCACTGGGATTCAGCTTGCTTTATAACAACCTTACTGAGTACATCCAGTATTTCTTGTGATGATAAACTATTATTTAAACTGTACGTGTATGTTTGCATTTCGTTTTATCAAAGAATTTGATTGTCTGACTGTTAGGTATGCGTGCATCTCTGGGCCAGGTGTTGTAAATTCAATTGGCACCTTTAAATTTGCCACTTTGATCCAAACAGACAACTGTAAAAACCTTTGGGGGTAGACTGATGGTAGTGTGTGTGTGCGTGTGTGTGTGTGTGTGTGTGTGTGCGCGTTCATGTTTGTATATCCCGGTGGGGACCTAAACCTGAATACACACCAACACATGGGGACTCGTGTCACCGTGGGGACCAAAATTGAGGTCCCCAGGGGCAAAAAAGCTAATAAATTGTACAGAACAATATTTTTTACAAATCTAAAAATGCAAAAAGTGTTCTATGATGTTTAGGTTTAGGGATAGGGTTAGGGATGCGTGTGCGTGTGTGTGTGTGTGTGTGAGAGAGAGAGAGAGAGAGAGTTAATGTCCGTGTTAGAGCAGTGTAGACAGTTTGGAGGTTATTTTGAAAGTGACCCCCTCACCGCCGCGGACCGCACACACACAGCTGTCGGGAACCATGACACAAGATGACGGATACGGTTGTCGTAGAGGGACAAGTCAGACTCCGAGAGGGGAAAAAGGTGCTTAAACGCAAGGCAAACGACTTTTCTCTGTATTTAATATTTTTTACTGAACTTATTCTTTGTTTGTAAACACAATGTTTTCTTTTCTTTCCATGGGGTTTCCCGCTTTTACAGTGGAAAAATAGATGGGTGATTCTACGAAAACCTTCGCCTGTAGCAGGTAAATCCGCGGAAAATTTTTATATTTATTTACAATTAGCTGAACAGTGTTTTTGATAGGCTACGTGATATACATTTAAATAGCAGTTTCGTTAAACAAAAGTAGGCTACTATCTGTGTAAATGATATGCGAGTGGCTCGGTAGTTATGCGAGCTATGGGAATGACACTCATTGCACGTGTCACGGTGTCGCAATTCACTTAAACCCCGAGCGCTGATCCTAGAACAGCCTTTACAGTTTCAAATGTAAGGTGAGTTCAATTTCATGCGGACCGATAGAGAGGCATGCCATCAAAAATACCGCGAGAGCGATTTGAAAGCGCTGCATTCGAATCGCTCTCGCGGTACTTTGGTGTCACGCACTTATCCGTCTGCGCAACGCCGCAAGAACATACAGTACAGTACGGATTACGAGCAACATTACCTTGCGTAACAGTGGTCATTTTTGGATCTCTATGTCGTCTTCTGAAGCTGTCATTGTTTAATAGGTTGGTCTCCAGCTGCTTTCAGGCATCACAGTGTCTTTGATGTACGTGTTATGTCAGCTGTTCGTAGGGGTACCCTTTTAGAAGTCTCATGATGTGGTAGACTGCACTCTTGTACAGGTGCATGAAAACAAAGCGTCACCAAGTTTCCAAAACAATCAATCACATAATCTATAGTTTAATGCCTATCTATACTCCTAGCATACTCAATTGAAAGAGACAGATCTCATGGCACTGTAACTGTACCAACTGCATGTGTTATTGTCTGGAAAGTTGGTTTAATGGTGGTATTTGTAGTAAACTATGATAATACAAATAGTCTTCATTTGCCAAGTTTGCCACACCTTTACTATAGTAAAACTATGGTTAATTTTCCAAGGGAAGGTACTTTACTATATAGCCAAAAACATGGTATTTCCATTAAAACATAGTATTACTTATATGCTACTTATAAACATGTTTTATATATCAGAATATTGACTCTCTCTATTTCAGACTGCCTGTCCCTGTTGGTGTATAAGGAACGCGGAGAGAGAAGAAAAGGGCAGAGAGAGAGGAGTCAGGCAACGCTGAGGGATATCTGTGGACTTGAAGCTCTTCAGGGCTTTGATGGAGTGAATTATGTGCTCAGTCTACTCTGCCTGAGCCAGTCTGTCATGCTCGGCTTTGACAACAGAGTGACTCTTCTGGCCTGGGAAGCTCGTATCCGCTACAGCCTTGGGGAAGGTGAGAGGAGAGTTTGTATGTCTTGTGAGTTGTTCAGACAAATAGGGGCAAAATAAGATCCCAGATTTATTCATCCTCATGTCATTCCATCCCCCCAAGATTTTTTTTCCGTGGGATACAAGATGTTACACAGGAAGTTGTTGATGCTGTTGCATACATTAAAAGCTACCACAAAGCTATTATTGTATGGCTTTAGAACATGGAAAATAGCGCTCATAGGGGAGTCATTTTTGGAGCCCATGGATACTATTTACTTTCATTGTATGGAATAGATTCAGCTTGGACATCTAAATATACTTAGTTTTGTGTTTCAAAAAGGAATGAAAAACGAAAGGAAGGATAAAAGAAGTCACGATGACATGAGGGTGAATAAATAATGATAGAATTTTCATTTTTAGGTGAACTATTGTATTGCGGTCTGTTCAGCGGGGGATCCTGGCAAAAGCAATATAAACCGTGCCGCCCCCACACGCGTCTCAGGCGGGATCTAAACTTATCTATCGCTCATCTCTACAGTTTCACCATATAGCACCCAGTCTCCCTTATGCTCGCCCACCTCTTATTAAAAATGAATTCTGATTTATGGGTACGCTTTTCCCAAGCGGCTATAATTCTTTAATTACCTGTTCTATAATTCTCCGCCCTCTTTGAATTCAGCTGCTATCTGTATGCACCATAGAAATAGGGTTAGAGGTTTATCTTGAAAAAAATCATCTAATAGAAGCCAGTAGAGGCCAAGTTAACCAAATCATGAAATAAAAGGTGCCGCAGGTCGCCCACTGAAATGCATTTAAAGTGACACTTCACCCAAAAATGAAAATTCTGTCATCATTTACTCACCCTTAGATTGTTCCAAACCTGTATAATTTTCTTTGTTTTGTTGAACACACAGGAAGAAATTTGGAAGAATGTCAGATCTCACCCACCATGTACTGCCACAGTAGGGAAAATAAATACTATGGGAGTCAATGGGGGTGAGATTTGACAATCTTTTTGGGTGAACAGTCCCTTTAAACGTAAATTGTATTTTAACACCTTCATTGCTGATTAATGGCAAAAACAGTAAGCCACATGATGTCACCAAAATGATTCGTTTTTTAAATTGATACAAATATGATATAATATTCATATTTTTATAGTTACATGTAGTTGACTATTTTTAGTTAGTCTGAACCTACATAGCTGTGCAGCACATAAATAGTGCAGGAGCTCTTATCTACCGTACCATGTGAGTCCTCTAATGGGTCTCGTAATCCCAGACATTCATGAAAGACACGTACAGACATGCACATATACCCAGCGCCTGACTCTTTTACGGTGTGCTCTTTTGTACAGCCTTGAATGTTCGCTCAAGCGTTCAGCGGCAGAGTATATAATTGGTGCCCTGTGATGTATGATACTCCAAAAGATCTCTCAAGTTTTTCTCGAACATGTGCTTGACAAAGTAACACATACTAAAAAAGAAACATAGGGAAGTATCTGACAGCAAAATCTGATTTTAGGCTTGGTTCAGATGACCTCACATCATCCCTCCCTTTCGAAGCACTACGGCAACTGACACAGGACAAACATGTCGTCATGTTTTCGCTTCTTTGCCGAAGGAGATTTACGAAACACGCTCTGTTGGTCCGTTTAGTACTATATACTGTAGAATCAACATGGCGAATTCTATGTAAGGGGACCCGCACTGTATGTAGATGGAAATAACTCATTCTAAGATAATAAAAACATAACGCTTCATTATGTAAGGTCTTAATACATTATATATATTATGTATATTACAGTGCATGTCTGTCAGTAGATCTTCCTAAATATTACACACAGCACCTTTAAGAAATAGAGCTTTAAAAAATTAGATACTCAACGCTGCTAACATGGTCACAAAACCATGACTCTGTTATTAGTAGACGTGTGAATTTCACTAGAATTGATAACGAAAAGTGATAGGGGTCATTAAACTGCCTGCTGGTCTTGAGAAAAACCCTTCAGGTCGGCACATTCTTTGCTTTTCCAGCATCTTCTGCATATTTGACCCCTTATATGATGTTGAGATCTTTTCACTCTGAAAACAATAGAGAGACTCATACACAACTAATACAAAAACTGCAAACATGCACTGATGCACAACACACTACATAAAGTGCCAGGTAGATGGAAAGCTTTGAACAGGATGATCTGTGCGAATTAAATATGTAGATAGACATTTTTAATCCAAAAACAAAACTCAACTGGTGGCACTTGTTTCACAGTGGTTAGACTGATGAGTCTCAATGACTTGTGTCATCTCTGCACTGATACATCCTTGATTTTCAGTTCCCTTGTTTGTCTGTGTATTAGTTTTGCTTTAAGGCAAACTGAACAATGATAGATGGAGTTTGGCCGAGCGAGGAACAAATATCTCATTCCGCTTCGCTGCCCTTATCAATTTTCTACTAAACTGCTTTAACACACCCTGGTGTACTTTCCCACACTGATCATGATCAATGAGTCAGTGACTACAGATATATATATATGAGGATGGGAGTGTGTGTTTGTGTGTGTGTGAGAATTGTTAAAAGGTATCATATGATGGATGTGTCTGATTTTTGTCTGTGTGTATTGTGTGTGATGGTGCACAATGTAATCTAAGGCATTAAATAAGAAGCATTAATCTCATTACTAATGCTACACACACACACACACACACACACTGAATGGAGGTGAACTGTATCATTAGTTATGCTTGTTAAGACAATATTGATTACTTGTCTTAATTATGATTCATTGAGGTATAGCGTTTCTAATGATCTGGAGTGTATATACATCTGTGCTGGTTATTCATGCATGTAAAGGATGTATTTAGTATTTGTAATTTTTTTCTTGTACAGTAAAAACCAGATTTACATTTCTGTTTATGTGACAAATAATATCTTTAATTCTATCTAAAAAACAGACAAACGTATATACAGTACAGATGAAATCCCTTCTTTACATCTATTGTCGCAATTTGTTCTGGTTTAGATGTTCTTGTGATAGTGATTGTGTGGTACAAATTACAAATATATCGCATAATACAATTTAATGATTGCAAATGAAAAACCACCAACAACACAAGGTTCAACTAAGATACAGTGATATCACATCTACCTATTTTCACTATTGTACAGTAAGTTTATAGAACTACTGTATCTACTGTAAGCTGACCAGGAAAAAAAAACTTGTGTTGATTAGTAAATATACTGTAGATGTTTTCATGTTGTCTTCATTAAGAAGCTCTTCTTAAACTCAATTCTTTTCAGTTCACAGGTTCAGCGTCGACGTTCAGCCTGGCACCAAACTAGAAAGTGGCCCCGCCTCCCTGCATTTGTGCAACAACTTGCTTGTCATTGCCAGAGACCTCCCCCCAACTGTCATCGGCCAATGGAAACTGTCAGACTTAAGGCGTTATGGCGCCGTTCCTAATGGATTTGTCTTTGAGGGCGGGACAAGATGTGGTTACTGTAAGTTATTGTTATGTTCTTTGTTGAACGGCTCATTGATATTTTTGGGATGCAAAGTGGTTCTTAGAGTCTCTCCTGCTATGTTGGCAGATTACTGATTTTATATTACATGCAAATATTTTTTGTATTTTTTATAATAAGGTTTTTTCGTGGTTTAACAAGTACATGTTTCCACTTGTACTAATTTTTTTCACTTGGTCCTAATGACATTCTCAGCAATGAAAGTAGCACAGGGATGTCTGCCAATAGTAAATGTGAAAATCAGATAACCTCACACCCAATCTCTCTCTCTCTCACTTTCTCACTCTAACCACACTTCCAGATTCAGTTAAACACATTATTTTTGTGCACCCACACACCGACTCGTGGTAATGTGCGATAGGTTTCAGTAAGAAATGTTGCGTTAGCACCAATGAAGTCCACCAGCTGCCTCTTTGGCACATCCTTCTGCAGCTGTTCTCTTGTTTCAGCAGCTAAAGCAGATCTGACTAATCTTATACAAAACTTCTTTACAACCCCAGCCGTGTTACAACACAAGAAACGCTTTATCGTAATCATAATCTGGCAAATTAATTGGTTATGCCATGAAGAGTAGTATTTCTTTATTCATGCAGAAATGTTTGTTTAATGTTGTTGAAGTGCAATACAGGGAACTCTGGGTGTGGGCAGGAGATGTATAAAGAAACTAGTCGAGTGGAAGACCTTGAGTATGTGTGTGGGAGGGTGAGAGGTTATTAGACACCGGACTCTAAATCTGCCTCTCATTGATGTAGTCATGTCTAGGCCCACACGAAATCTGCACTCCACAGAAAGCTCCACAGATTTTCACATAATTGGAACGCCCGTCATTCATAAAATGTACCGGGTGTTAGTGCATTGCCCTTAAAGGCCTTCATCACGGAACCCTGTGCCCATTTACTGCCAAGCAGCGATTCATGATTTACATTCTGGTAAATATGTAAAAATCCATAAAACCAGACACAAATTAATACCCAGTGTGCCAGGTTAACATTGAGAGGCATACAGAGAGATAATGAAGTTCTCTGGAACATGTACCTCTTAGCCTCACCTCATTACATTTTGACAATCGTGAGCTCTGGTTGGTCTCTGCCACACAGAGGTCGTGTCTCTCTTCCTGCCATTAGTGAAATTCAGCGGATGGCTGCTCGGAGAAAAGGTGAATTCAAATGAAAGTACGGCCACGTTGCCGTTTCCACCGAGACTGAGTGTCACAGGCCACACGCGATGTCAAACACATACTGGCAGTGCAATTAGTGAGCGTGTCGGCTGTCTCATTTGATTTCGGAGAATGAACGGGTTTAAGTATGTTCAGTGGTTTGGACAGATTTTATATGTCTGTTTTCCTGTGTCAGACAGAGCAGTTGTGGATGGATTTATCCAGCATCAGCAACATAAAAAACGTAATATGATTTAACGCAAATTTAAAATGACTGCACAAGTTGGATTTTGTTACTCTAAAGAATTTCTAACAACTAGCGATTTTACACAAATCAAGTGTCAAGGCTTAAACTGCGTAGAAGTGTTACATAGAAGCCATACATTTGCTTATGCAACTTTTGTGCTACATTGTATACTGGTCATTTTAGCAAATAGTTAGTTATTCGGTATGAAAACAGAATATTTGCATACTATATGGGTGATTCTCACTGTATTCCCGAACAGTATAATCTACTCATCAAAAATAAGCAAACTGTACTCAAAACTGTGAAAAAGTTAATTTATCTTAAAACTTTTAAGTGTGTTTAACTATTTTGATATTTTGAGTTCCAGGGACACAAAAATAATAAATCACTTAACAAAATTTTTTTAATTATATCTTCCAATGACGTCAGAGCGATTCCCAGCATGCTTTGTGTGGACTGGATAATGGAAGTAAATCTCAAAATAAAGTGTTATTTTATATTTGTATTTATATAAAAATTACAATGGGAGGAGGCTTATACATGTTTAGTATTCTGTTCTATTCTGTTATTTAAAGAGTTTTGGGACATTAGTGATTTTAATGAGGTAACCATTGTGCAGACGAGTAGAGCATTTGCTTAGGAGGAAAACAGACTCATTTCAAATTTTATCTAAAGGCATAACATTGATAATGCTACAGCTGTAATTGGCTGTTGGTCCTTCATGACAACATTGATAAGTGAAACTCAAGTAAATGAAAAATGAAGTATTTTGAGTTTACTATACTTATGTGTTTAGTGTTCTTTACTCAAAAGAATTGAGTTATCAACTTAAAAGTTTTGTGGTAATAAGTTTCCACAAATGTTTTGAGTTATCTTAATTTATCGGGGTTTACAGTCTTGGTTTCAAGATGTCAAACATGATTTTCTTAAAAACAACTGTTCTTTTTATTGATTAAAAACAAGGTATGACATGTTTAAGAACATTGATTTCAAAACTTGTATTGACAGTTTAACAAAAAAATCTCATTACTGTAACCATTTAAAACGATCAATCCCATAGCATGTTTTTTTTAAACAGAAGCCATGATGCCTAAGCAAGTTTTTATTATCCATCCATAATAAGACATTAATGAAGTATATGTTAATAGAAAAATATATATGTAAAAAAAATTGAATGCAGAAAACTACCTATATGGTTAATGCACATGAAAAAGTTGTGCACAGCATGACAAGAGAATATTAAGCTTTTAACTAGAAAAATATAAAGTAACCTGTTAACTATTTGAAAGGTACTGGTAGATGTGTTTTTTTCACATAGAATCAAACTTTAATGTAAATATGTTTGTGTGTATTCAAACAGTCTTTGAAAAATTTTACGGAGGATGTATAAGTCATGGACACTTTTTCAACTATTTCTTCATTTATATTATACATTAATATTCTGTCAATTTATTTTTGTGATTTTTACATCTAGAACATCCACTTGTTTTTTTCAGAATATTTAATTTTATTCTGTTTAAATTACAATGTAAATATATTACTAACATGTTACTAAGTAACATACTTTATACTGAAAATATTAAACACATTTTATATTTACAAGAAGCCTTTTTAATGAGTCAAAATCTGCTAAGGGGCAATAATGGAACTGCAGTTTAAAAAAAAATTCTACTAATTTTTACATTCGGAGGTGCACTTTCATAGGTTAAAATAAAAAAGTATTTTTATCTCTATTTCATTTACTGAAAATTTGGGCAAGGTCAATAGTTGGGCCACTTGGTAACATATCTCAAGTATTAATAGCCCACCAGTATGTTTATGAATTATGAAACCAAGAGCTAAGCATGTTATGGTTATTTTTGTAAAGGACTGTCACTCCAATACCCCTCGCAGTCTCCTCAATGACGCTTGAGGGATTTGACAGGACTATATTTATCATCATGAAAGACGCCTAATTCTGTCCTCATCATGTCGAACAAAGAAAGGCAGTCATAATCTGACTGCGGATGAGTCACTTATAAGTCTTGACGCAATTCATGTCTTTGTTATCCCAGTTTTCCCATTGTAGTTGAAATCTCAAGGCTCTCCGATAGCTCGTGTTTTGCAGTGCATTCGGCAGCGCTTATTTTAGTCTGAAAGGTGCCAGAGGCTTTGTAGATAATGTTAGCTATTGACATATGCATGGAGGAGGTGTGGGCACCAGAGCAGGATTTGTCTTTCTTCTGGAACATTTATGTTTATAAATATACATTATTATGCTCCATTTTAAAGTTCAAGAACAAACTCGTAATCATTTTTATTATTGCTTTTGCCTATTCAAAGAGTGTGGGCAGATATAACATGAGATGTGATTAGATAATAAGAACTGAGTTTACATATAAAATAAAATTCAATAGTACCTTATACTGCATCACTTGGAAGAAACCTGCTTTAAAGTACTGATGCATTGATTGCTTTTTAGTTGGAACGTGAATGTATAATATGAATATGATAATCCTAAATGAAGTCCAGAGGGATCCAAGTTAAAAGGAACACATTTTGATGGAGGCGTACATAAGCTAAACTGATGGGGCTGCATAAGACAAAAAACTGAAAGTAAAGAAAGAAATTAAGACTCCTTCATTTATCTTTAAACAGTGACAATGCTCACCACAGAGAAATGACTTGATGTTTCCTCATTTGCGATCACCTTGCGACTGCGATTGTGGTCATTACCAAACAGCTCTTCTATTCAATGCCTAGACGATTAATATCAATACGAATGCGAAACGGTACATCATGTCTTTTGAGGAACACAGACAATAAGAAATAAATTCTCTCCAGCTTGCTCTCATTTGCTTTTCTCTACAGGGGCTGGTGTTTTCTTCCTGGCCTGTGCAGAAGGCGAACAGATCAGTTTTTTGTTCGACTGCATCGTTCAGGGCATATCGCCAAGCAGGGGGCCGTTTGGACTGCGTCCAGTCCTGCCAGGTGAGTTTGTTTATACGGAGGTGTGTTATTTACGAGCACAGTTCAGATTTTTCAAAGTTGCCGTGTCATTACCTTTGGGTTTATTGACTTGATGTGGCGTGGGCTTGTCAGCTTTGTGTGTGCGCGTTCTGAATTATTGACTACTGACATGTGTGACCTGCAAGTTTTCGGTAAACATAAGCATCCTTATGAACTATTTGTGTGCTTTTTGTGTTCATCATGTACTATTGGATATAAATAAAATAAATATTTAAAGTGTGCATGTGTGGTGGTAAGCTTTATGTGTGATTGGTACATGGTGTGCCATTCCTCTCTCTCTCTCTCTCTCTCGCTCTCGCTCTCTCTCTCTTTAATAAATCACATTAACTGAGTCAGAGTTCAGATCAATTTATAATAAAACAATGTTTATTAGACATCTTGAAATGCTTTAGACTCGTCACAGTTAAGATGGTAGTCTGTAGTTATAATAACATATTTTTTATTGAATACGCATTGACAGATTTTTTTTCCTCTAGTGGTATTGTTGTGCAGTAGTCGATAACATTCATTAAGTGTAATAACCTTTAATGGGTCCTACAATCATTTTTTTAATCTGGCAACTCAATGGCTCCATCTTGACGGGGGGATAATATCATAACTAACACTATCTCATCTACGTGGTCCGTATCATTTAAATGGATCCTAATATTACTTTGGTAATACTGAATTATTGTCCTCAAATCGATGCAATGTTCACATTTAGTTTATTGATTTGTCCCAGATTTCTCCAAAGATTTACCACATAAGCAGAATAGTATATTAAACCGTAATGAGTTTGACATATAGCTTTATAGATCAAACTGCTGTGAGCCACACTGGCACACAGACAATCGTTTAATTGAGTTGGTGAGGCAGCAGTATCGAACTAAAATTATAAAGTCTACCTAAAAGGTTACAGTATGACAATGGGTGTGTGAAAGGAAACCTGTGGAGCTGTGCGGTCGATAACAACAAAAGAATATGGAAGATCGAATATAAAGTGGCTTGCCTTGAAACTTTTGCTTCTGTTTATGTTAGCAGTTCTTGTATTTGTATGGCTATGTTATCAATCCTGTGTTTGTCAGATAAGGATTAATAGGGTAGTTTAGGGTTAAGAGCACAGCTGGGTATTGAAAGGATGTGATTTAGAACCCCACAAGGCCATTTACCTTGTGATGTGTATACTGTGGTGCTTTGAATAAAGTACCACTCATTTGCATAGACCCATTTACACAAGCAGTGTATGGCAATTTGTGCTGTGTGGAATATTTCTGTGTGCCTCAGAAAAGATTAATAGAACATTATTTTCCTAATTTGCTAAAGACATTTTAATTTCCCTGTAGAGTAACCATACAGACAACAGATTAATTAGCAACCCAACTGTTGTATGTTTTTGCTGATAAAAGCTATCTTTTCACAATGCATTCTCCAAATTTTTGCGATTGCTAAATAAACAAATGTACAGGCCAAAAGTGATGTTCAGAGGGCGTATTTGTATGATATTTGCCTTCAATGCTCCCTCATGTTTGATTTAGGGATGCACGATAAATGATCAGCCATATCGGTATCGGCCGATAAATGGTCATTTTGAATGTAATCGGTATCGGCCGATAATACAATTTAGGCCGATATATTATAGCCGATAAATCATAAATAATTTTGTCTGGTTAAACTTCTTCAGCTACATGGTGCTCACAGTTAAAATATAACACAGTACTGTCTTTATGTTGTGATCATTCACTTACTGCTATTAGCAAAACATTGTTGATGATGGTACAGTATGTAGATACAGTATTTATGAATGTGTAAATTATAGGAACAAAAGCATATTGTTTGAATCAGACTGCTCTGAATGCTTTCTGTCTTGAGACCTGTTAGACATGTGGCTATTAAGAACATTTTTCTGGGTTGCTCTGGAAGAACATCTATAATTTGTTTTTTAAATAAAAAATCGTAAGTCGCTTTGGATAAAAGCTTCTGCTAAATGACTAAATGTAAATGTACATGATTTTAAGGGGAAAGAATGGAACTAATGGTGACCTTGTTTTTTTGCAGTAAATGTTTTCAAATATAAGCAGTTGTCCACTTTTTGCCTTTTGTCTCAGTCTTAGGGAATTTTATATTAATATTTAGATACTGTATATCGGCCAATATATCGGTTACCGGCTTTCAATGTTAAAGAAGTATCGATTATCGTTATCGGCCAAAATTTACATATCGTTGCATCCCTAGTTTGATTACGTTTATTTTTTTTTCAAAAAGGCAAACTATAGTGTATCAGGGAATATATGGGTTCTGATATATAAAAAGAAAAAAAAGAAAAGTTTGTGTTTACATAATATATGTCTGTGTATATATTGTGTAATATACTGTGTAATATATATACTGTGCATATTCATTTCATATGTATAAATACATACACATACTGTACATGCATGTAGACGGTTTCAGTGGTGACAACATAAACAACTGCTATGTGACCCAAACTTAACTTCTGGTAGACTTCCGCAAAGAAACAATAACTGTTGAGTAGTTTTAATTTAATTTAATACAATTATATACAATAGAAGATTGATATAAAACCATTGTATTATTGCATTATAACCAAACACATAACGGAAGTTAACTTTGGATCAGGCGCGTGCGTCCAATGAAACCATCTATAAGAAAAATAAAAAAATATTTATATGGGTAAATATTTATAAATACATCTAAATATTTCCTCTCTCTCTCTCTCTCTCTCTCTCTCTCTCTCTCTCTCTCTCTCTCTCTCGCTCTCGCTCTCTCTCTCTCTATATATATATACAGTACATGTTTGTGTATGTTTTTGTGTTTATAAATAAAAAATGAATATGCACTGAACACAGACATTTATTATGTAAACACAAACTTTTATTCTGGATGCGATTAATCCTTTGACAGCCCTAAAAAACATACATTGACTACAACTTTATAAGTTATTCATATGTTGTTGATCCTCTCTTGTGGTAATATTTTGTAGTCATTCTCCAGGGCCTTGACTCAATAAGCTTTGGGCATGTGTGTTGTCGAGCCTCCTTAAATTCTTCAGAGCTGAGCTTCAGTTTACACTTCATGCACAAATACAAAACATGCATACAAAATATTTAATACATCTTGAGTAATATATTTAAATAAAAGGTTTTAGACATCACTTTTGTCCACGGCTGTGCAGTATGCCAGAAGCTTTGGAATATGTTGATGTCAATGCTTACTGTATGAAAACACATTCTCAGTATTCCTTGTCAGTAAATAAAGTTCTCAACTGTCTTCCATCATACAAGATGTCAGGGCAGTTTTTCTAGCTGTCAGTACGTGTCTGTTATTAAGAACGCTTGATGTATTTTAAACTTTGACATTAAATGAAGGTTGTATGAGAGTTCAGATTGCCAATGACAAACAGGGCCATCGCTAACATTTAAGGGACCCTGAATAAAAATGTAATTGCCTGGCCCCTCTTCAGGGACCATAGAAACTATGAATTTTAGTCACAGGGCCTATAGGACAGTGCTTCTGCTTGTGTTCCCTGACAGTGACCTTGCTGACAAATGAGTACAGAACATTGGCACTTTACTTTTCTTTTTAAATATCTTTCTGTCCTTTGTGTGTCTTGAAATATAAAGGACACTTACAATTGTACAAAGTTTTTTTTTTCTTGTTTAATTTTAATTTTTTAAAGTGCACAAATCAAATTTACTTCTGGTCGTTCATCTTCCCAAGCTCAGCACTGTTTTTCAGATGACCAACCACAACTATTTCAGCAGCTTTCTGAGATTTAGCTCATAACGTATATTGTATTATATGAATTTATGCCAAGCAGATTTTTCAGTCTAGTGTAGCCTATATGATTGCTTGTATTGATGTCTAGCATAAAATGCACTTCCTATGCTATTAAGGTGTTTTAATATACCAGAGAAGTCGATGAGTCTAAATTCCTCCATATTGATTATTCTGTGCTCTATTCTGCTGTTTGTTCCCTTTCTGTCTTTTTTGTATTAATTATCTCATAGCTGATTTATTGATAGATTTAAGCACTCTGCGTTTACTGTCGTGGATTATTTTATTATGAGAAAGCGCGATAACCAAGTGTGTGCGCGCGGACAATATATTGCCATTATACTTGCAATGACTCTTTTGGTGATATGAATTTAAGAAACAATAGTGCTTTGAGGCCTAAACGGACAATCAGCCCCATGGTATAATATTGCTTAAATGACCTATTGACAGAAATGCAATATAATATACATAAGTGTCTTCAGAGGTGTATATAGACCTTACATAATGAAGCGTTATGTTTTTTATTACCTTAGAATGAACTATTTCTATATACATGTACCGCGGGTCCTCTTACGTGAAATTCACCATGTTGTTTCTACAGTAGCCCTAAACGGACAAACTGCTCTACAGAGCGCTTTTTGTAAATAAGTAATCTCCTTCGGCAAAGAAGCGAAAAAGCTATGACATCTTTGTCCTGTGAGAGCCGCCATAGTGCTTCGAAAAGGAGGCGTGGAGTGAGTCATTGGTTGCAATTTGCAACCTCACCGCTAGATGCTGCTAAAATCTCCACATTCCTCCTTTAAAATAAGTCAAAACTAAAGATATTTCTAAAAATAGAGACAACTAAAAATCAAGGTATTCATTTTTATGATGAATATACATTAAGTTCTATTTACATCTATTTATTATTTATTCGTACTAGTTGTTATTTATTACTATGTTGCATTTTATGGACATTATTACGAGTTTATTCAAAAACATATTTATATTTTATATGGTATAAAAATGTACAAGACACACAATTGTAATATACAGTACATACTGAGCATCTGTGAATAATGAAATGTTTATCTTTTAAATGTACATATTTAAATGTTTCTGTTTCTTGTATTAAGTAGAGCTCCTGTAACCACAACAAATTGTGTGTGTGCGCACATTTGGCAAGTAAAGCTTATTCTGATTCTGTACCCATGTGTGTGAGAAATGATTGTCATGGGGTTGCAGCCGTAATGTGCCTGTAGAGACTAATAAATGTGGCCAGTGGCTCCTGTAATGTTCCCCGTGGAGACTAATACAACAGTAATGGATTATACATGAATTATTCCCAGAGACAAATGAGCGCTGTCAGGTGCATGTTTGTGTTTTGTTTGTGTGTTCATGAAATATATGTTCTTATATGTGTTTGAGTAATAAATGTTCACTGTATTAGCCTAATTATAAATGAATGAGATTATTTTCCCGTAGACCCCAGTGCTAACCCATCGTCTACAGAAGACAGGATTAGCCAGGAGGCCAGTGAACTAGAGAAACGACTCAGTATGCTGTCTATATGTAGCCAACACAGCAGTGCAGGTAATACCAATATGCACGAAATACATTTTGGCAAAAATGTAATTCTATTTTAAAGAAACAACACACTCAATATTCCTGTAGTTACAGATTGCATCTTTAAAATGCCACACCTGTCAATCATATGTCAATCCCGCCTCTCTTTCACATCCGCTCAGCCTCCAGCTTCAGTTACGGTGCCTCCTTGGCAGGAGACGATAGAAGTATCTCCAGCTCCTCCTCTGAGACCAGCCATTCTGATAACAGCCTGGGCAGTCGTCTGGCAATATGGTCCGAGCCGGTCAGACATCCCACCCCTATCGAACCTTCATCATCATCATTAGGGGCAACTGGACCCAAAATCACAGCCTGTTCTGTCAGCACGTCCAGCGACGAGCGTCTGTACGGAGCGGTTATGGGAGGACTCCGACCCCCATCCAAGCCACCTCAACCTAGAGGCCTTCAAGAGGCGGGACGCCAGAACTCAACCGACAGCGGTATCGCCACAGGGAGCCACTCGTCCTATTCTGGAAGCTTCTCTTCTTATACTGGTAGCATGGATAATGGGCACGCAGAGACTGATGAGTTTGGATCCTTAATAAGTCTTCCTCCAAACACAGTTTTGAACTCAAACACTCCAGTACGGTCCGTTACCCTCATACCCGAGCACATGTCATGTGTGTGTCCGCACAGAGACCCTGGGTACCAGGTACCAAATCAAGCTCTGCAGCATTACGATGTCCCACGTCGGCTAGCGCAAAAACACTCCTCCGATCAGGAGCAGTGTTCGACTGCAGTCCAGGAACGGAGGCCTGAAAGGGGAGCTCTGGGACTAGAGGACATCTCTGCAGACGTCTCTCTTAAACAGACTGTCCCACTGAGATTCAACTGGTGTAGTGAAGGAGCAGCGCCCCCTGAAGGCTCAACAGCGCCAGAATTACAGCCCGCCATCTGTCCTGACTGTGGGGGAGGCAAGGTAACAAAATTTGTTTTCTTGTTGGTATTATTTCTCTTTTTTTGTGAACGATTGTATGCTGATTATAATCAACCCATTACCGTCCATATGTTAGGAGGACTAGGTGAACTTGGATAGACAGTGTAAAAATGACATCACAGATAAACACTCACAGGGAGAGAAACAAATCACGAACATTTGATATTTCTCAGTCTAAACGCATCATTTGTCGAACAATACGTACAGACTGTTCCCTAGATTTTGTCTAGATCTTCACCACCGTAGCAGAATCTCTTAATGACAATAACACGCATCAGAGTTTTGCCTTACAGATCAGGGTTGTGTTGACTGAGCGTCAGTTTTTCATTATACTCTAATCTCAGAATTCAGCGTTCCAGCACAAATCTGCAGACTGTTCCGGAGGTCTGTTTTTTGGAGCACGCTCAGTCGAGTTGATGCACCAGTGGGGATGCAGGACTAGTTTACAAAGTGAATTGAAATGCTTTTTCATCTCACAAGCTTTGGGATCTGGGAACGCAGTAATAAGCCGTAAAAAAACAGACTGCTTTTACCGAACAACAAACAAAAACGTTTTCCCCGTTCAGCTCAATCAATATTTCAATGAGAAAAACATTTTACTTTCTAGTCTGCGTTGAACATTTTGTAGCTTCTGCATTCATTTTAGTTTGAGTTGAACAGGACAAAAGCAAAACGAATTTGGTTAGTGTAATTAAATGTATGTTTTTCAATTGTGACAACACTGCTTGATAACACTTGTTGTGAACATAGCTCACTAAATGAATGCAATTGCTTTTAGTAACAAATTTCATTTAAAATACAAATAATAATCAAGAAATGTTTCAGCTGCCACAAGTTTTCAGGTTTATTTCTAGGCAAGGCAAGCTTAGTTAAATAGCACATTTTATACACAAGGTGCTTTACTAAAGCAATAAGCCCCAAGAAGCAGTGGGTTACAGTGCATTTTATAACAGCTAAGGGCGTTGTGGCACGCCTAAAACCCCCTTAGCTGTTATAAAATGCACTTGTAAGTTAACCCACTGCTTCGCGGGGCTTATTGCTTTTATAAAACGGTTATTCCATATGCGTAGCAAGTTTTCATAAAATTAAGAAAATAAAGTGATATTTAGGCTTTGTAATGTGGTAACAGTTATAAATCAGGGTTATTTTATCAGAATCAAGGACCAGAACTGACCGTTCTATAAATATAAATGATTCACAAAGGAAGGATACATAATGCATAAGAGATCTTTAAAAAAGAAGATTGAAATGATTTATTATTAGCGGTTTTATACCGTGTTTTTACAATTTTGCCAAACACAATCTAACTACCTATATTACGAGGTGGCTAATTCGTACGAATTACTACGATCTTATGTGTGTGTTTAGTAAGATTTGCTTTTGTGCCAGTGACATTAGGTTTAGGGGCGAGGTTAGGGGAGAGGAATCAGTATTGCTTTTTTCGAATAATTTGTTTTTATTTAGTAAATTAAAAAAAAGTAAATAGTAAATAAGTTTTTGTATGATTCACATCAAATGATTTATACAAATTAGCCACCTCGTAAAATAGTTATGAATTCCTATGAGATGCAGTTGGCTATATAAAAAACACACTGCGAAGTGTAATTATAATATAGAAATGTAAAAACAAATGTGTATGTGTGACGATATAAAGCCATGGAAAAAATTAGGAGACCAGTCCAGTATCTGTTGAATTTTAATCAAACCTCGGGTTATTACATTTTTTTTAACTTTTCTTAAATACTTATACAAATATTACTGTTGTATTGCTTATAAGTGAATTTATACTTCTTTGCAGTATTTGAGGTCTGAAAAAACACTGTAAAACTTTGTTTGTAATTTTGCAGCAGGTTTGCCAGTAACTTACTGTATATTTAATTACTGCTTAATACTACTTTCATGTGAGTATTGTTTTCAATTACTTAAATCAAAATTAAAACATTTTGACTTTTGATATTCAAAATGAGCTAGAAGAGACTGGCATTAGCATGGCAACACTGCAAAAAATGACATTCTTCCTAGGGATTTTTGACTTGTTTTCTGGAAAAATATTTAAAACTTCTTAAATTACAATACATTTACACACCAAGAAAAGTGAACTAAGATATTTATTCTTGTTTTATGAAAGAAAAATATTTAAACTAGGTAGATTCTAGGCTTAAAATAAAATTGTAAATTAAATCTACAGTAAGTTGCTGTAAAAACTTACAGCAAAGTTTTACAGTGAAGGTACAGAGCATCGATTCTCTTATTTTGACCCGTTTATCCAGTTTTAATTTTCTGCAAATAGAAAATTTATTTGAAATTTGGGAGAAATATTGTTAGTAGTTCACAGAATGAAACAAAAATGTTCATTTTACCTACACACATACCTATAAATAGTACATATTTTAAAATCAGAAAAACTGATTTTTTTTAATTCTGTGGCTGTATGTATGACGATAGTTTGTGTTTGAGTAATTGTATGATTTAAATCTGTTATATTCATAGCTCTATTAAATATTCATATCACATTTTATGAACATTTAGCAACATTAGCTGTAAAAATAATTGTCTGTGGGATTGTAAACAGACTGCCACAAATATTCTATGGTCTGATATTCTATACATTTGAGGTATATATAGTGCAAGTATTAAGTAACTGTTAAAAATAAAAACCTTCATTGACTTTAAACTGCTCAGTCAATTTAAAGCAAAGAAATACCTTCCAAATCCGTTTCCTGTAGGTGGTGGAGAGGAGCAGGTGCGAGATGAGAGGCAGTTCTGAACACCAGAAACCTTTTCATGAAACTGACGGTGAGATTTGTACAGTAAATTGATTTTGAAATGTTAATGACCTCTAAAGACATGTTTCTGTAGGTCAGGATCACGGGTCTGTTTTTTGTCAAATCAACAGGACGTGCATCAGTATTGCTACCCTCTCATAAAAGATTTTTGACAGGACCAAAAAGTGTTTTGATTCTGCTCTCAGCAGTGACTTCACAGCTAGTATTTATTAAAAAAATAAGACATTGAGATATTCCGTCTGGATATGTCAGTTTGTGTTTAACATCCAAAGCATGATTGGTTTCAGCTGATAACGTTAACGATTTCATGTTTTGGGGCATAAATCACAATCTAACTGAGACGTGTTGAGATTGTAAATTATAAATGGCGAACTGATTCATGCATGGGGTTTTGTCCTGCTCAGCAGATCCTAAAGGCAATTATGAGCAAATGGCATATATGACTGATGCATGCAGGTGGCCACAGTTCAGAGCAGGAGAGTATGGTAATTGAGATGCCGCTACTTATATTATCATGGCATGACAGCATTTCATCCATTCGATCGCGTTTGTTTCTGTTTGATCCATGTTTGTGTTGTCGTACAGGAAGTATGCGCATTAGCCCCGGCGACATGGGACTGACGGTTATTGACAGACTTCAAGGTGATTCTGCTAACTATGTGAATATACCAGTAAGCCCTACATCTAAACGACAGCTACACTATATAGAGTTGGATCTGCAGGATCGCCAGGAGTCAAGCCACACCGTGAGAGGTGCACAGCGTTCCTCTTATACAGTATATACACAACAATCAGTTCTGATCCTTAAAGGAATAGTTGACAGAAAAATTCTCTCATCATCCTGATGCCATCCCAGTCAGTTGTTATTTTTATGATAGATGTATGTTCTTATTTGAGCTTTAACATTTCGAGTCCCATACATGAAGAAAACGACTACATTTTACTATACCAATTTGTTTGTGTTTAACTTAAAGGTCCAGTGTGTCCTTGTTTGGGATGATCTATTCATAGAAATGTAATGTAATATACATAGCTATGACTTCAGAGGTGTATAAAGAGCTTACACAATGAAGCATTGTTTTTATTACCTTAGAACGAACTATTTCTATATACATACACCGCGGGGTCTCCTTGCATAATTCGCCATGTTCTGTCAGCCGTCGTAGTGTTTCGAAAGAGAGGGGAAGGGGTGGAGTGAGCGGTTGGTTACAATTCGCAACCTTGCCGCTAGATTTCACTGACTGGACCTTTAAGAAATGGATGACAAAAGTAAATTACGAGGTAATGTTCATTTTTGGGTGAACTGTTCCTTTAAGAGCATATGAAATACAGGGCATATGTTGTATGGGTAACCTTTTTGGAGCTACACTGTTTGAACTGTTGTTTCAGTATTTAGATTCCTGTCTTCAAGCTCTTTTGTGTTCGACTGGAAAAAACATCCATAAACATTTGGAACAATATGAGTGTAAATAATGCAGAACTTTTCTTTTTAAAATGAAAAGCTGTAGGCTACAGCACAAACCAACCAATACACCATGGCTCAAACAATGTCTCGTTTCTGAATAAACACCTACACAATATAAATGTTTGGCAACTGTAATTTGTCTTTTCTGAGTATGAAAAATGACTATTGTGGAGATTTTTTTAAATGAGCACATAAAATAAGCCTGCATATTTAAAAATGTTGTTTTTTAAAATCCATATTTTTTTCTCTTTGTAAACAGCATCGAACTCGAGCACTAAATATGCACACATTGACATCACTGCTACAGAGACGGTACAGAGGGTGGGAGCCCAGCATGCACAGGGCCGAGAGCAAAGACTACAGGAACTAGAACAGAAAAGAAGAGGAACTCTCCCCTGAACATAAAACAAACATACAGTCCAGTGGGGTTCATGACAGTATTTTGTGTAAAATGTCAGCCCATCATATACTGAAATCTGTGTACAAATACCGTTCAACTTGTCACAATTGTTATGCAGGTATTATCATTTATAATGAACATCCTCAATAGAAGCATTTTAATAGTAGTCTCAGACTTTTGGACCCCACTGTACATTTATGCAGTGACCTTTTAAATTTTATGAATTTAAATAACAACACAGGTCTATGTTTAACAATGATTGTAATGAA